>NC_051162.1:98641755-98686141 GCF_013339745.2 Dermacentor silvarum
GAACAGCAAAGCATCGGTGAGGGGAGGTCGCAAGCGCGACCCCTCCCTCTGCCACGCATGCTCAAACAGGTTCTCGATCAGACGGGTTGCGAGGGCGGAGGAATTTTCGCAGATGCGTGAGTAATGTGACAACCGCTGATTCACTTAAAAAAGCAATAGCGAAAATTAGAATCAGCAATTGGATAAACCTGGGAGGCTAGCTTCCCGCGAATATTGAAGGAGAAACGTCTGCACTGGCTGGTTTTACAGCACAGTAACCGAGAAAACACGTAACCGCGCAAACTTGTTTACTTGTGCGGAAAAGAGACGACCTGTAACCAAAACAAGAAACGTTTTTTAATGGTCATCATCATAAGTCTAATTTTTTAAATGTCCACTGCAGGACCAAGGTCTCTTTCAGCGATCTCCAATTATCCTTGTCTCGCGCTAGCTGACTCCAACTTGGGCCTGCAAATTTTGTAATTTGATCATCCCACCAATATTTATGCCATCCTTGACTGCGCTTCCATTCTCTTGGCAACCATTCTGTAACTGTAATGGTCAACCTGTTATCTGCCCTACGTATGGCAGGCCCAGCTCCATTTTTTTTCTCTCAATGAGAACTACAATATCGGCTATCCCCTTTTACTCTCTAATCAGCACCACTCTCTTCCTGTCTTTTAACGTTACGCCCAACATTCTTATTTCCATCGCTCTTTCTACGATCCTTGTTCTCGAGCCTCTTTGTTAACATCCAAGTTCTTGCCTTATATGTTAGCACCGGCAGAATGCAACAATTGTACAATTTTCCTTTCAATGAAAATGGCAAGCTTCTAGTCAGGATTTGGCGATGTCTGCCGTGTACACGGCAACCCATTTTTAAAGCTTTCTTTCTTTTTCACTGCTGATGCTGCTTCTGCCTTGCACGCTGCTTTGGGGGCTGGTTGCGAGCTTGGATGCGGAAGGCGATACAGGCGACTTTGGAGTGAGAGTATAGGGAGAGGAAGCGGGGAACGGTTACAACCGGATCCTGTACCGACGCAGTCGGGAAACTGGTAATTAACCTTACGCATCCACGCTCGTGATATAGAAAATGCGTCGTCGGAAAGCATTGCTCATTTGGTCTGCCTTGGGTAAAGCAATGAGGCAATGAATGACATGTCTATCTCTTTGTTCCCTGTACTACGTGAGCAAACACAAGTGGTGCAGGCCAACATTTGCCATCACATCATGACTGTCGTATGCCTTCAACAGCACCGCTAAATACCGTCAATGAGCGCTAACAGCTCAGCAAGCTTCGCTTACATCGATTAGCACAGTGCTCGGGTTCTGCATATACTCTTTTTTTTTCTGATCAGGGTCCCATGCGCGTAATTGACGCAGACAAACGTACTCCTGTAGAGACTCTAGAAAGGCTGACTGGCGATCCTGAACTCCTGCACCATTGCCAGGCTAAAGAACAGTACCTGTGTCTTCTGCATATTAATCTCGTTTATAATTGTTCAAGTCACCAAATACCGCGTTACGTCCATCAGTTGCGCTGGCCAATGGAATGCTCATGGTTCACAAAAAGCCGCGCTATTTCTTGAGCAGCTCGCCCACATTTCGTTGTTGTGTTGTTTGCCACGGTTCGAACAGCCGGGTTCGATGAAGTAGCAGTGCTTTTGTAAGCTACCCCCTGTCCACGGGCACGGCTGACACCAGTTTTGATTCGAATGCATGTGCCGCTTGACCTGATGCCTATTTCCCGACATTCAGAAGCCCCCCAGCAAGCTCGCTAACAATACATAGAGACCCCATTGCGAGCCTTGCAGAGCGCCAAAAAGGGTGTTTTTTACACACATGCGCGATGGGCAGGCTTTGAGTGTAGCCAACTAAAGCACTATATTAGCCTCATGTATCCCAAAGCAAATGTCTTATTATTTTTTTTGCGCTGTTTGCAAATTGCATGAACATGAATGGGTGAATAGAATGGGCTGGCGAACAAATGTTCCGAGGGCGTCGGTCATGTTTTAGTGCCAGAGTACCGGTTCCTGCAATTGCCGAAGCTATGGAGCGCTGATATGAGCTTAGTATATCAGGAGACCACTTCCAGGAACGCCGACTGATATAATAGCTCCGCCTGTCATGGAATAGTTGAAATCGCCACCTTGTGCGATACAGTAGAGCGGATTAGTGGGTTAATTGGTGTATGTTTATCTTGTAAAAGGGGGATACTGCGCTATAAAAACAGTGGCAACATAAATATAAGTGGACTGGACGCGCGCATATACTCACAACTGAACTTTATTGGGTGAAAGACGACATATATGCAATGAACAAAAAACCCCTCATCATGCTCAGTGGGCATCCAAACGCTGTCGTCACATTCTTGCGTCCAGAAATCACACCTCACAATCAGCAGAGTACCACGGAAGGATCGCTAACACATACTTTTTTATACGCCTCGAACCTTTTTGTTCATTGTATATATCTCATGTCGTTGTATATGTCAATCTCCAGCAACCGAAATACAAGCTGGCTGCAACAGTTCATGACGGTGCTGACAGCACTTGTGTTCTTTTATTCTGTCCGTGTCTGCGGTTGCGCTACCCACATTCGGAGACTTTCGAGTACATGTGAGACTGTGTTCTGTTGTGCACACTGTTGTGCATGCAATGGCGGAAAAGAAATGGCAGAAAACTCTGCTCGGTTGGCTGCCATGCACCACAACAAGCAAACTGCAGTCACTACAGTGATTTTCAAGGGTACGATGATCACTCAAAAAAGTAAGTGGGGGTGGGACCACTATGCGAGTGCGATGATTACTCGGATAAATACGATATATCTTTCAACGAGAAAAGCACCTACTGGAAATCACGTGTTTCAAAACTTCACTGGGTGTCGGAACACGTGACATTTGCTTAGTAGCACGCGGCTTGGAATGCAGCAGGTCACGCACGCATCAGCACTTTTCGCTGCAGTCTGTAAGGCTCGCTCATTGTTTGCTGCTAATCCTATCGTTCCACCAACGTCGCGTACAATAGTCAAACACAGTACCCTGCCACACACGTCGCACCTCATCGCATGGGGAAAGCAAGTTTCCCGATATCGTCCTACGAGCCTGCAAAATAGAGGGGGCGAGGGCAATTTGCAATTCTCCTTGGCACAATGGCACAATAGCCTAACCTGCTGGCTATCTGGCATGCACTCATGGTGTACCGTGCACGGCGCTTTCTTTCTTTATTTTTCTCCCCGCAGCCACAAGTTAGTGAACTCATGTAGGACTACATTGAAGGCTTGGTTGCAGACACGTGTGCTTGAAGGAAGTGGGGGAGCAGATGTAACAGTTTAGTCGGAATGGCAATACAGAGGAGGCTAGTACAGCAAAAACGCCGTTTCTTGCTCCCACTGTTTTGACTGCAGTTAGGTAACGCTTCAGGCTAGGCGATAATACTAGATGTCATTGGAAAGCGCAGAAAGCTAGCTTTCTAACTCAATAAGGTTCACATTTGTCCAATGAGCGCAGGAAGCACAGTGCGTCCACAAATATCGACTAAAATGCCGAGCGCGTGCCGCCGGAGTGGGAGAATGGCGCTACAGGCAACAACTTGTGTTATATGCGCTAACCTTTTATTATGTGTTTAAGTAACATTGATATAATTGTCGTTGTTACAAAGGTTATTGATGTAATCAAACATAATTAAAAATATTAACTTTCACGGTTTGTGTCTCTATGCGGATATGAAGAAGAAGCAGCTGAAACATCTAAGCAACTTTGGATTATATAAAAAAAGACGAAAACCATGAGAAGGCTCGATGACATTACGTATTCCTTGAAAACAGACCGCGAGAGAGAAAGAAAGGAAACATAGCGCAAGAGCGGCTGTGCGACAATATTGGTTATAGACATCCAAAAGCGGCAATGAAAGGAAACGCCGACAGTTTTCCTACAGAGTCACTTTCTCGGAGCGCTTGCGGGTGTGCATCTGTTAACTTGTACAGCAGTCAGTTCATTTCCTATTTGTATTCTAATTCTATAAGTTGATTTCAAGTCTTCTGTATGTGGTATCTCATTCATAACCCCCCCCCCCCCCCGCCCTAAAGCATATGTGGGCTCAAAGTAAGCTTAATGCTTTCTTGCGACATTGCGGAATATTGTGCGAAGATCGCAAGTGCAACGGTTTGCGCCGTTTCATTGTCTTCTAGAAATAAAACTGTGACAAGTGGGCAGACTCTTACAGTAGGTTATGAGTAATTTTCATCCCAGTTTTATTTTCTTCCTTTTCAAGTTTTGTGGATGACAGCTAGCAATATTTCTACCATCAATCAATGACCCCCTTGAAGCGAAAGGTATGCACCGCTGTAGTTTGCCCTGAGTAACAAGGAAACTTACGTCAGCCAGGTAATCAACTGGAATATTTTGGGGTGACATTTTCACCTCCCCCATAATGGCAGACACCGATCGCGCTTCGTAGAAGGCACTTCAAAAACTTGCACAATAAGAAGGCACGTTAAAATTCTATGAAGGAATGTAACTTACCAGCGTACAAAGTGCTAATCGGACCAATACTCTACAATACACATCTGTTGTTTGTCTCCTATACACTCCCTGTTACGCCGAAAAGCTTGAATTATTGCAAAATAAAACAATTATTTTTAAATTTCATAGGCATGACCGACACATTCTCCATTCAATACACGCATATGACATCCCCGCCGAAAGTGCCGCACAGTAGTATATGCGAGCGCCTCGTACGGAGTAATATGGTCCATGGAAACTATGCTTGGCGTACTTTCAATTTGTATTAATTTTATCTGCAGTGGTGCTCTAGAGTATGTTGTGCTTTTACGTGCATGGTGTTATTGATTCCGTGGCGATTTATTGTCGATATAGTAACCATTTTATATGCCAGGCACGCGAAGTCTTGCAAAGAGAGGGCAAGAAAATTTACTTGAGAGAAGAGTTGTGAACACAGCCATGTGAAAAAAAAGTAAATAAATCAGACACAGAAAGCAAACAACAGTTCATTTTTTATTTGACTGAACGACAGCATCCGCTTCTGGTCACGATCAGCAACGAACACACATCACGCTGTAACTTTCTACCATCATGGAAAATATTAAGCATCGTCCGCCAGATTCGTCGTCAGCCTCCTGTTCGCTTGCGATGGGAAGGGGAGCCGCAGACGAAATGCTAGAAAACAGACGCACAAGCAGCAGCAGCCCTACACCACGCTGCTGCAAGTTGTATGAAAAGACAGGCATAGGAAACGCCGACACGTGACGAATGCAGAGGATGACAAAAACACTGAGCAGCCCTGTGACAGGTTTGGGGTGTGCATAGCCGTTGTCCACAAAGGGAGGGCGTGGGCTGTCAGCGTATGCCAAGCGGGCATTCACTCCCGTGACAGCAGTCATGATCGCAGTTCTCTTTGACATATCGTGAGTAACACAGCAAGCAATCAGCAGACTGACACTTCTTCAAAGCGGAACCATGGCAGCTCGTGATTGAAATTGGCGCGCCTCGTGGATGAAAAGCAGCGTTTACATGAATGCGTGAATCATGGACTTTCTGTCCGTGGTGGTATGGGATGGTCTGGACGCCGCCATGTTGTTACGCAATCGCGGTAACCTGCAGCCGTGGTCCTGCGCGGCAGTCAACAGTTTAAGATACACCCTTGAGCAGTGGGTCAATTATATCATGGCATAACGTATCACGCGAAGCTAAAAATCTCTAATGATAGGTGTAATATTGTTGTGTATGTAAAAAAGCAAACGCGGCTAACGGTAAATACAGGGTGTTTCAGCAAATACTTTTAAAAAATTTTAAAGGTTGCCTGTGTCAGATATCACAATTCTAGTTCATGAGCTGGTCTACTCGTTGAGGCCGACATTACTTGCTGTCACAGCTTTCCCCGATTCGTCGTCGGCGCGAAGTCGATCGACGGGGTAGACAAGCTGGTTGGTCGTTCCGTACTCAAGCGAACACAGTGAAAAGAGTCAGAGTCAGGAGTAAACAAAAAACAAGATATTTATCAGCTGATAAATATACACAAATCAATAAAATAAAATAAAAAAACACAAGACAGACTAACACACCTGAACTTAATATATCCCAATGATGAAGACAAATAAATACTAGCAATTAACAGTAGATATAAAAATGAAACAGCGCGAGGATCAAATACACAAGAATACACTTAACAGTATTTCACTAAAACAAAGTTGAAAAGAAATCAAAGTTCAAAAGAAAACAAATGTGTCATACGCATGGCCGGGCAGCAGCAGCAAGTCCATAAACCGTGAAGTCGGTGCACAAAGCTTTCCCGAAGAATGCTGGCGGTTCGATCTTGTCGAGGTGGATGCGATTGCTGAGCTGGGTTTCCCCGGAGTCTAGATCTGACGACTTCCCTCAAGCAGGTTGAGCTAACTTGAGGTGAACTACCGTGAGCTTCGTTGCAGACGCTGGTTTGACGTCTCGTACGTCAACAAGTTCCTCGGAGTCCAGTTCCACGCTGCCCAGGCGATACTGGATGGCACTAGCCCCCCGACGGCCTCTCAGCAGCGCATGGGTTCAGCTTCTAGACTAAATAGCAAGGTCCAAAACGTGCGCTTAAATAGCCTCACCTTTCCTTAGTTCCCTATATAGGGAAACTGCCGGTATGCAGAGTTCTCCTAATTAATTCACGGCTCTCTCAAAAGTCTTGGCCGCGGTCCTTTCACCATGGACGAAGAGCGGCAGATTCTCCTCTCTCCCAAGGTCAAGGGCCAAGGTCGAGCCCGGCATACCACGCAGACGTACACGCACACTTCTGGGTCCGTAATCGGCGCGTCTCGAATCGAGATGTCACCCCGTGAGGCCACGACGCTTTTGACGCCCGTAATTCGGCGTGTCGATCGATAATCGAAATTATACGCCGCATAGTGAAGACCCCACGTTTTTGACGCCCGTAATTCGGCGTGTCGCTAATCAGCGTCAAAACCACTCTCAAACATATGTAGCTCCGTGACAGTCGCTAATCGAAATTATACGCCGCATAGTGAGTGCACCACGCTGTTGGCGGCCGTTAATTGGCGTCAAACACCCCTCGAACTCTCGAAAATATGCCGCTCCGTGACCCTTGCACAAAAAGTTTTAATGCCTAATCGACTAATTAAAAAATATCTAATTCAGTTTTAAGTAATTATATTATGACCCATATATTGCAATCTTCTCATTAAGTTTTTGACTAATTGCCTTATTACCCAAAAGATTACGTTTTGTTATGAAAGTAACTGAAACGCCAATGCATTTCTCCGCAGTGTGGGGAATTAATATCTCGAAACTGGTGTCATCGTGAGAATTTGTTCCAAGTGGGTCCGCCTTGCGAACTGCACGGCTAGAATTTGTAAATCGCAATATGGGCCATAAAGTAGTTACTTAAATACTAAATTCTAGCTATCTGTCCCAGGCAACCTTTAAAAAATGTTGAAAGTGCTCGCTTAAACATCCGGTATAGGTCCATGCTCAGAAGTAGTGTTCATCCCCGAAGTTCTACATACTTACAAGTGCCAGCGCCCTAACAGTATCCGTGCAAATGAACATTTTCTTTAGGTATTGGTACACTACAGATGTGCGCTTGCGCTTTTAACCCTCACGTTAAGAAGTCATCGCGAAAGCCTCAGTATTAACTCATTAGATCCTTTCACATGGCTCATAATGACCATTTTAAAAGCTCAGAGGGCAGAGAGGTTTTTGACATTAATCCAATATTCTCCAAATCTTTTATTTATAGGTGTGTCGGTCGCACCGACGTAGTATCTTTGTCAGGACAGAGTGATCTCTAATTATTCCCAGATAGCCCATATTGCAACCATGGTACATTGAAACACGCACTACACCAACGCTACACGCCTTCATTCCTAGCGTGTCGGCTCTTTTGTCAACATGGTGTATGTCATTTATGCACAATGGACTTGGGGCCCCATCCATCTAGCTCATAAACACCTTCTATTTTACCTCAATAAACTTAGTCTTCTACTTCTCTTCTCAACAATTCTTATTGGGTGCTGGAATTAGACTCGCCAGTGGCTTCAGGCCAGGGCGGGGCCTCATGCATGCGCAGGTGTTACGTCACATTTAATTACGGAAAACGTAACTATTATTTCTTGCCCAAATGCTTCAGCAGCCGAGCCACTACGTACAAAAAAAGTTTTCCCCTCTCTCTTCTGCCGACGCAGTCTGCGAGGGTAGCAGCGCGTGTGGCAGCCACACCTCCACGTGCCAGATACGAGCGATTACGCCTGAGAGGTTCGGAATCGAGGAGGCAAGCCGAGTGTCCCCTTCAAAAACGCCTCCACATTGGCCGATGGGCAAGAAGGGTTATAAAGAGTAAATTTAGCCTCCAAATTTCTGTAATGCCACTATATCCACAATGGCTTGCGGGTACAATGAACGATCGTGTCCTTAGCTGGCCTACACTGAAGATATACTATGCCTGGGAGGCACAACTACCCGAGTAAATCATCCTATATTATTTAATGTCCCTATTATCCAGGAATATAGCTATATTGTGGACTACAGAGGCAGGTAGAACCACTTTTGTCCGTTGTTCAGGCGTCGGCGAAGAGAATTCTCCCTTTCGTTTCTTTTTTTTTTCATCAGCCACAAGAACAGTCGATTTCCCTGCTACCTGGTCCCAGCTCACGCGGAACCAAGACTGATAAGGCTCACGCGGAACCAAGACTGACACATCGTTCTGTGGGCCCCATCGTTCTGTGTTCGTTCTGGCAGGTGTCTTCTTGAGTATTGTTCTCCCTCATGTTTTTTTTAGACAGGTGGTCTGTCAAGAGCGTGACAACCATGCCTAAAGCGAAGAAACACCTCGCGAAACATGTATTTGAGGAACGAAGCTCTTCAGAGGGCGGAGCGAAAGCCAGCGAAAGGGAAGGTCAATGACCTGCAACACCCCCGTCAACATTTTACTGCAGTGTGCTGCTGTCGCCCGAAGTAGTAATTACCCTGCAGCTTCGACTGGAATCACTGCAGGCAAGCTTCGGTTCTCCCAGAACGGAGAAGTGCTGCATAACACCGGAGCCACAGCTGATACGACAACGAGGAATTGTGGCAGCGCCGCGTCATATTACCGACGGCCGATGCTAATGTTCTAGAAAGTTTGCCCCCAGCCCTTTTCAGCATTTGTGATGACGCAAAGAGATTTGGACGTGCTGTGCGGTGTACTCATCCAAATGTCCATGGAAGAACTGATGTCCCTGAAAAAAGAAGATATCTGGTGGCTATCAGACTTGATGGGTGCTACGCAGCCGCAGGCACTCCGCTCGATCCGATATGCCCTGGAAGCTTTCAACGCGTATGAGACCCGTATCTACCTCGTTACCTGGTTCTACTGCTACCTCACGGAACGGCAAATACTGCGCTCGTGGTGTTCGTATCGTCTCGCCACTGCCACCACTCCAGCTGCGGCGCTGACCGGCCGCTTCATTTTGCACGAGCGATTCGAGAATGCTTTGAAGTATCCGGGCTGTCATACCAAGCGCGCTGCGATTGAGAGTGCAGGTTTCGTCTACGCCTGCGTCATGGCCACGCGTCCAGGAGGCACGTTATTGGAGCACGACGTCATCTGCATGTGCGTTCAGCGTTCCTTGCCGTGCCTGTTCGTTCACGCGGTGGCGCGCTGCGAGTTGCGTGTCAGTGCCGCTCTCTACTGCGTGCTGCGCAAAAATCCTGGAGAAATACTCGAAGGCCATTTCGACCAACTCAGCTTGGCATTTGGCAGTGCCCGTGAGCACATAGCTGACGCTGGTATACTGTTCATGTGCAATGCGCCGGACGAAGAGTCAGGACTCTTTTCGAATACCTCTGTCCGAAAAGACCTGACAGTAGCCGACGAACCTGACCAGCGTTTTCGTGAGATACACCAGCTTTCTGGTAAGATACACTTTTCTTCAAGCGAAGTCTTTCCAAGTTTAATGGCTGTAAGAAGTAAAGCACCCTGTTCAAACTTAGTGGCATAGCTTGTATGAAGTCCAAGGTGACCATACCGTTTTCCACCTAATCCACCTAATTTTCCACCTAATCGCTCGCAGGTGGACTTAGCTACTATAGATTTGTCCTTGCTGCGCACAAGGGTACTTGGAAAGTAGATCTTCTGTGCTTTGTTATACCTTGTAGCAAGGATGTATTATCGTTCGAAGCTCGCGTACTCTGTGGTCCATCACGTTCAGCTCTGAACAACAGTGTGTTGTCGGTTTGGCGTGTTGGTTCAAGTGTGTCCTCATGAACCTTTTCTCGATACGTTGGGTATACATTAGGAGTAAGTTTGCATGTGTGTGTTGGAGTGGATGTGTATAGATAACGTGCGAGAAACTTACTATGCCTGCAAGCAGCGCTACTCCCTTTGCCGTGCACTGTGTATCGATGGGGACTCACTCCGCGTAGGAAGTTCGTTTTTTTGGAGACGCAAGCTGCATTGGGTTATGCGTCAGGCACGCTATTTAACCGATTTAGCGGGAGCCCCAATAGCGGCCCCAAAAGCTTTGCGTCAACAAACATGGCAGCGCCCATCGAAGTGACCTCTCACCGAGCACCAAACTGGGCTCGATTCGTGGTAATTAACGCGCGAAGTTCGTAAGCTAGGAGAAGTGACTCCGGTTATCGCTTTCTGTCAACTAACGTGTGTAATGAAGATTGATTCATTAGGCGCCGCAGATTCCGAATTTGATTGTCGATTTCATGGCTCGTAGGCCTAACGTGGATTAGCTTGGCTCGTGAAGGCACGTAAAGTTGATTACTCAATATTCAGCGCAACAAATCGCTTGCTGTTATTAGAATAACCTATAAAATGTTATTAAACGCGAAAGTCTGAATTACTGTTCTTATCATAAAATGGCATGTTTTATATTAATATTTGTAATAGTTTCTCTTTGACACCGTAGTGGCGCTGCAAGCGCAAGACGCTTGCAGGACGAAAACATATCGGAACAAATATTCGGAATTAGATGAGACATGTGTATGCTGCAGTAAAGATCCAGAGACCACTCAGCACATCCTAATGGAATGCGACGGGATCCACCCAGCGAGAACCGTAGGTAACGTGCAACTCCCAGAAGCGCTTGGGTTTAAAGTGGAAGGAAACATAAACAGATCAGCCGTAGAGATCAGCAAGAGACGATTAGAGTACTGGTGGAAAAAAAGTAGGGAAAAGATGGATGCGACCTGATCTCTTAAAATCATAGGCAGCGGTACAAGGTAAATTTTTGAAAAAGAAAAATAATGATAGGTATACAAAAATGCAAGATAAAGAACATGTATAGTATACCTGATTAAATCAAGCAGGCTAGGTGACTATTTGTCGCCGCCCCGTTTCAAAGGGGAAGCCAATAAATCATCATCATCATCATCATCAGCTATTCGCAAACGCAAAGCCCTATTCTAAAACTCTTCACTCCTGCATGCCCCAACGCTAACACCCGCAAAGCTCTTTGGGGTCCCAAACTCTCGGGGCCCCTATTATGAAACTCTCAATTCATTCCATTCTTTAATACACAAATCACTATTTTTGTTGCCAGCTTAACTACTGCACGCGTATTCACACTATCGTTCCAGTTTAGACACCATGCTTGAAGCAGAGCTCGTTAGCGAACACCCATTTGCTTTTCCGACAGCTGGTCGTACAGACGCATGGGAGCAGCAGTAATGGTTTCGTATTCGTGCGTTTTTGCTGAGGCAACGTGCGGCACGCCACTGGAACCGGTATCTGATTCCTGTGCTCTGTGAAAAGGGTTTATACGTGAAATGCACGCCGACGGACGCACCAACGGTGGCGGTCGTGCAACGTGCACTCGAGAAAAGAGGCAGCAGTCAGCCGTGATTTCTGTGACGTCTCTCACGCTTCTCTGTTTGATTGACGTTTTTGTAGAAGTAAGCACCACCCGTCGCATATGTGTGGTGGTGCATGCTTCAAGGCATGTCGAAGAACTATTGTTCCATAAGGGCAACAGTTCAACATGCGCGAAGGGACTCATAAAACCGATGCAAAAGTATGAACTGCGTTCCAGCTGATGCGACGATTTAACGGGTAATAAAACCAACAAAATCAGTCCTTGCAAGCCTCCCGAGCTTTAACATACAAGATGCACTTCTGCAATCGTGCAGCCTAGCTATAGCAACGTGGTGAAGAAGCGGCAAACTGTAGAAGTGACAAGCGCCATTTAGAACCTAAGCGAAATGCGCAGCTGTAGCCCCATGCTTCACTGCGGACAAACCAAAGAAAGCGTGGGTAGACCGTCATCAACTTTGTCGCTTACCCGTGAGAGCATGATACTGTGCAAAAAACACCGCGATGACAGTAGGAATATTGAGAATAAGAAATTTCCCGCCGAACTGTGGCAATCAATCCCTGCAGTTACTCCCGCTCATGAGGCCTCATACGGAATAGTTAGAACCGTGTAGCCGACAAGCTTTTGCAGGTATTTGGGCACCCCGCCACGCAGCAATTCTTTTTCGACATGCCTTGAACCTTTGGCCACCACAGGAATGCGAAGGGTGTCGTCAAAGCGTGCCGAAGGTCCCCGCTCACGCAGGATCCGCTGTGACGTCAGACAGTAGGTCATCCACATTTCCACTCTCCTGCTCGATGTAGCGACACTCGTGAATCGCAGAGCGTTTAGCTTTTGCACCAAATGCACCTCAACCACTATGATTTCCTATTGTCTTTGTATGATATCGTAGCGTCCGTATCGCAAAGCGATAAGACAATCGCGACTTACAGTGACCGTGATAGTTCAGACAAGAGATAGCAAGAACAAGGCAACTGCTTCTTCGGAGAGTTGGTGCTTACTTAACATAATACTTTGTAGCGCGAAAAGTCGAAATATTCGAGTGGCGCTCGTCTTTCCTTTCCTCTCGACTCTCACTGTTATCTTTTGTTCACGAGTTCTTGCCCTACATAGTGCAGACAAGAGAAAGCAAGAACACGACTTGAACAGGGTGCCCTGGGTTCATTCGTCCCACTCCGTCTCGCTAGCCCGCCCAAGATGCTCACTACTGTCTGAAGACTCCCGATTCACTTTAAAGCTCTAATTTAGGGAAGGAGGTGGGGAACAACTGACAGATCACCCTCCTAAATATCCCGGGTGGTCCTGATAAGCGCCGCCAGTGATTCGGTGTGGAACTGCGCTACGCTTTAGCACGGGTTTTTAATGCTTCATTCTTACCAACAATTTCACCTCTCTCTAATCAATAATGATTATCGCACCGAATGCTGGTCAACGCGCAGATAACACTGATGCTTTAAGCCCTGTCTTATATACAGCCACAAAATGCCATTGTGGTAGCTTTGCGACGTAGCTTGTAGGCGACAGGCTTCATAACTCCGCCTTTAAATGTATGCTTAAAACAGGCTTAATCCCTTGGCACACATACTTAACAATTTTACAAATTAGAATTCTCAACGCAGTGTATGTAAGCGCCATGTATGTAACCGATGTAAGCGTCAAATCAGGAAAGGCACTTGAGTTGTGGAAAATGTCACATAGATAATGTAACAGTTACTGATAGCATGTTTTTATTGTCCTAATCCTATATAAACAAATTTGAGCAAGCGATTGTGGCCAGCCAAATGCAACGTACCATTTGTTATACGGTGATAAGACATTCTAACGTACCACCGTGTTATTTACATTACAGCCGAAGAAACTATCGTGGATGTAATACCACCGCATCTCTCCTGACGCCGCCCGATTCTGACAACTCCGCCACAGGCCAGGATAATCCCAATTTTCTCAATGGAAACAATGTTGGGGTGGGCTCAACATCAGCCAGGTAAAAAATTTATTATTTGCGTGTTTAAGGCTGCGCAAAACACAAAATAGAATGCTTGAACTAATGATTTTGCGTATGGTCCTTGTAAAGTTGTAACGTGTACGAAAAATAGTTTACATTGAATCGAAGTCTTAATGTTAATAGTGGTGCTGATTCAAATTACAATCAAGTAATGATGGCACGAATCAGAAAAGGCCGCTTTCGAGTCGGGCGCATTTTAGAGCAAATAGTATAAAAATAATTAATGTCAGTATGAGAATTGAGAGCCATACTGAATGAGAACGTGTTTCATGCGATTGCAATAATTTAATATATAAATGCAGTGTTTCACGTCTGTTAATTTTTTCTACGCCTAGCTCACGAAAAAAGCATGCTATGGAAAAAGATCAGCATGTTATGATGGTGTTTTCAGTGCCTTCAATAACACTTCACGGTAACTGTCTACATCTTATTTTTAAAACACGGTTTCAAGACTTTATCAAGACTTTATTACAGCGTTTTGCCCTCTCGTCAACGATTTTACTTCCAGAAAGAATGCTTTTGATGCCAGTCTAGAGTATTAAGCATGAAAATTCTTGAGCATAAGCCACTACTCTGAACGGCGTGTAGTTGATGGCTATTTGTCACATTTTAGCACTGAATTTTGTGGTGATCTAATTTACCCACAAGTTCCAACTAGTGTCAGTAAGAATATTTTTACAGGTTTAGAATCTCGACGGAGGTATTACCGTCACAGGTTTTTCTAAAGGTGTCATACGTGGGACATTCTCTGTTGCTGCGTCGACGTGAGGGAGCATTGATTGACGTGGTGCCACTATTGAGCAGTCAGCTTTGTCGCAGGAGAAACGCCTTTGCAGCTGCATAAAAGTATATAAAGAGTTTGTAACTCCTTTATTTGGTGATTCTTCTTGTCAATAACGTCCAAACAACTTTAGTCACGCATAGATGATGTTGTACACATTCGCCGTTTCAGCGAGACTAACGTGCTAGAATTCAAGACCGGTGCTTCGAATTGTGAAAGCTATTACAGAATTTGTGAACTGCCAAAACTATTAGTGGAGCAGGTGTGCACTTCGTAAGTCATTTTTCTCCAGCTGCGTATTGTACCACGTGATCGACATTGAAATTACAACCGGTCACAGGTAAGAGCCAATTGATATATGGCACCGCTTTCCAGAAATGACGGCACCCTCTCGAAAACTGCCTATATGGTAAAATTAAGATTTGGGAAATCTGTTATATCTTTAGATCCGTGAACATTACGTTGACAATCGTAACACAGAATTATTACTACGTTACAGCAGCGAAACCGCCTTTATAAAGAATGAACCGGCCAAAAGCAGGCACATCGCGTGTTTATTTTTTTTTTTCCTTTACGGGAAGTAAAGCCCACTAATTTTGAAACCTACAATTGACTACGCCCCCGCGAGCATGCAAAGCGGCTTTATCGCACACGGGATATCATTGCCGTCATACAGAACCAGTGAGAAATTACGCTTTTCATCAACAGCTCGTTCCTCCGTTCATGACGTTTTCTTCTTGTATAACAGTATTTGTACGCAGTCATCTCCGGGATCTGTCGGCGGGTCGCCTTAAAAAAATAATAAAAAAAAACGTGCTGGTACTATCACCACTTGGTCAAGTAAGAGAAGAGCTAGCTTTCCCCTTGGACTGTTCGATGGTATTGTGCGCAGCGCTGCGTAGTATCAGGTTATTGTTTGTACTTCACTGCCTTTCACTTTCATCGCAGAAAATAAACGTGCAATGGGTACCTAGCTATAAACATTATTTTGATTTCTCTTATGACTCTTAATTATAACTCCCTAATTTACTATTGACGGCTGGCAAAAGGAATGTAATTACCTAGAACGCACCAATTGCATGTCAGGAGCAAAAATTATTCGCAGTTTGACAACTGGCCTCAGAACTATCTAATAAGGTTGCTCAGAACAATTTCAAGTCTCTCTAAAGACGAAGTACGCCTTATTCGCGTTGAATGTCTTATTACAGCTTCGTTCATAATATCTGGGACACCGTGTATGTAATTGAGCTTGCGTAGTCCCTTTGAAATAATTCCTTCGCGCAGCAAAGTGAATTTGTCCCTCTCTGTCAACTTAGGAAGGCCCGCGCATGAACACTATACTCAGCGATTGAAACTCGATATTCGCAAAGCATGGCGGCCAGCACTTCTTGCGCCACCCGTGAGCGCTGGTTCGTGTGCAGTGCTTAGTGCATTACAAAGACTCTCGCTTTCGTTTGAAGCAAAAATGCATCAGCTCGGTTTCCGCAACAGTTTCCAGCAGCCATGTGCTTCGAGTATGACGTCAGAATTGGTGAGCCATTTACATTAGTTCCCCGTGTACCTTAACCCTTATAGACAAGTGTTGCCTGCAGGCAATACACCAGACTACCCTTTTTTCTCGCCGAGTTCCATCAGTATTGAGTACGAAGTTTATGGCTAAATGTCTTCGGCCAACACTGAATGAGAGGTAGCAAGGGTTATTTGTTGGTTTAGAGCAGGAACACGGGACGAGGAAGAAGTTTGGCATGCGACGCATTGTCTTTTGAAAGCAAGGTCAGAGGTGACAGGCCGATGCAAGGCAGTCGTGTCACACGTGTGATGTAAAACAAATGAAATGTACACATATTGCTCACATATAATAAGAGCTGTCTATACAAAATGAAAAAGAAGCGTTAGATTTAGGAAAAATGAAGCCCACTTCCAGTTTCTTGCCCGGGGTTGTCCCCTTACTCTTGAAAAAAAAAATTCTGCAAATTTTTTTATTTTTGTTGATTATACTTATTCTTGATGTGTTTTACACATCTACATAGAAAAAAATTCTCAGTATTTATATGTCTTGTAATTAAAGGGCTACTGAGTTTTCAAGTTTTCATAACCTGGCATTTTTACCGTTTTTTTTCCCCTAGGAATGCTGGAGTAGGAGTTGAAGTGAGCGGCAAACTTAAGGGAATTTGTTAGTTTGGTCAACAAATTCTTGGGCCGAAGTTCCCAGCTACAACATGAAGTGCTCGCAGATTCCCCATTTCAGACGACATGTTTATGCTGTATGCCTGGAGAACTTCCGATGTACTTGCCTTGCCGTGAAAGCTGTGATAACATTTGTTTTTCATGTAAATAAAAGAATTGGCTGGTTCGACAGTACATTGGCCACATTTTAAAACCAGACCATTCAGACTACAATATTTCCTCCATTCACGTTGTGAACGTTCGTGTACGCGCCTCTTTTTGCCTGTCCCGTCACCTATTTGCAACGATAAAGGTACTGCAGCTGAAGACGCCATTGCTTATTTAGCTACCACATTTGACGGTAAGTTTGATGTGCTGCATTCCGCCACTGCAACTTCTATGGTTTCGTTTAAGTTTTGGACCTACCATTTCTTGGCGTACTGAGCATAAGCCATTCGGTAGTGTCCATTCCTTTAACGAGTATGTGCCCCTGGAGGTGTGTGTACGCGCACAAACCTGTCCTCACGATCCTTGTCTCGTCAAAAATCAAATATTGCCTTCAACCAGACAATATTGCCAGCGTGAACCTGCCCAGCACAGTGTGCACCCTCACGAAATGCTGTTTGCATTTTGTCGTAGCGTATGAGCGGTGAACAACATTGCATGAACATAAAGTTGTGACCTGTGTGCCACACAAATATAGACATTGCGGGTTGCATATAGACATACGCGTTGCACAGGTTGAAGCAAACCCAATTGCAGGCATTACATTTGCCTTTGTAGCACCTAGATATTCGCTTCACGTAAGCTTTGCTTCAGACTTATTCAACCATGTGCGTCTAATGTGCATAATTTTTTCGGTGCTCCTAATGCCTAAGCCAATAATTTGTAACCCGCCGTGGTTGCTTAGTGGCAATGGTTTTGGGCTGCCAAGCACTAGGTCGCGGGATCAAATTCCGTCACGGCGGCGGCATTTTCGATGGGGGCGAAATGTGAAAACACTCGTGTGCTTAGATTTAGGTGCACCTTAAAGAACCCCAGTTGGTCGAAATTATTTCGGAGTCCGCCACTACGGCGTGCCTCATAATGAGATGGTTAATTACCACCGATGGTTAATTAAACCACATCATTTAATTTTTAATAATTTGTACGTGTCTTTCGAGCAGCTCATTCGAAAAGAACTAGTCATTTAACATTCTTAGCCGATAAGCACTAGATCACAGGTTAGATTTCGATGGGGCGAAATGTGAAAACAGTCTTTTACTGTGCACTGGGTGCAGGTTAAAAAAAAATTAAATTTACGTGCCGATACCACGATATGATTATGAGGCACACCGTACTATGGAAATTGGACCACCTGGGGTTCTTCAACGTGCACCTAAATCTAAGTACACTAGTCTTTTCGCATTTCGCCCCCATCGAAATGCGGCCGCCGTGGCCGGGATTCGATCCCGCAACCTCGTGCTCAGCAGCCTAACACCATAGCTCTGGGTGCAGATTACGGAACTCCATGTGGTAAAAATATTCCGGAGCCTCACGCTATGGCATGCCTCATAATCAGATCGTGTTTCTGGCACGTAAAACACAAAACATATCATTTTTTTACAATGCATATCCTACTTCTCCCATTTTTATGTATTTTATCTTGCTTTCAACTTGTGCGCAGAGCACAGTGGCCTGGGCGACTAGTTAAAGTGAGCGCGTGCTTTTATAGCTGACAATGACATTACTTTTATGTCTGAAATAGACGCCTAAGCACTCGCGCCGAATCCCAATTCTACAATGCAAGCTCAACAAAATTATCTGCGGTTGGGAGGCCGTACCTTGTGAAGCTTTCTGTGTGGCTTCTAAAGCTGTGGCGCCAAGATGGCTGATATATCAGTATAGATCTACTGGTTTTCCTATCTTTATGCTCTTTCATTGGCAAGGCGTTTGAATCTACACATCTTTTTTCTTTTCTACGGAAGCTAAAGCAAAAGCTGTAACTTTTCAAGTATCGAGTTTCTTATAACGTGATGCCACCTGGAGATCGAAGAAGGTTGGCTCAGAGGTGAACCCTTTCTTACGTTTCCACATCCTGCAACATGACGCTGTCTCATGAGCATATATATATGGGGAATCGATGCGATAGTGAATCGGTGGAATTGAGTGTGCTCGTACCCCACAACCATGAAAGCACAACCACTGACTCTTTCCTTTCGGCGCTTCGGGCGGCTGGCCTGGGCTAAAAGGGAATTGGAACCGCACATACTACTTCTGAATAGTGCAGTCAAATTGTCAGTTGCTGTTTGTATACTGCACATGCCAGATTTGACAGGTCACGTCACCCATTGCGTTGCATTATTGCGCGCATCAACCCGACAACTTCAGCGCGCACGCTTTATTTAGAGCTCACCAGGTAAGCACAACGTGTTTGTATCGAGTTCTGAATATATTAGTGTTGATAGCCTAGTCCTTCACCCGACGTGGTTGCTTAGTGACTTTGGCGTTGCGGTGTTTAGAGCGTGCTTTCAAGATCAAATCCCGGCCGCGGCGGCTGCATTTCGATCACCTGTGTACCTTGAATACGAGATTTTTTTAAATTCAGTCTGAAAACACTGATTTTCCCGCCGTCCGCCATCAGTTGGGCGACTTTGCAGGCACTTGCATGAGGCAGTCAAGTTGGCGCACCTTGTTTTTTGGTTTCGTGATGTCTTGGTCGAAAAGCCTCGCAATCATTCCAGTGCACCTCTTACGGTGGAAAAAAAACAAAAGTCTACAATGCATCAAGAAAGTTAGGGAAGCGAAACGACGAACGCTGTCATAAGCTGGCAGTGGAAAGATACATCCAATCCGTTTCTATCGAAAGGTCTTCGTACGCAGACGGGTAAGGAGCATTATTTAGTCGCTGCTCGCGTGGTAGTGTTTTATACCAAGCTAAATATACAGAGGCGCTAAAAGTGAATACGAATGTCGGAACGCGCGGTCTTCGAGCAGCATCGCGCTCTCTACTTGCAAGCGCGAAACGGGATCCCTCGCCTCAGGTGTAAGCGACGATGTTTAGGCGAACTGCGTGGCACGGTTCTCAGGGGCGGTACACTCAGGCCAAGGTCGATCCACATAGGTCGCGAATCTTCGGGCGAAAAGCGGTTCAGAACCAATTGTCACCGACATCAGCAAGGGTGGTTATGGGAGCAGCGATTGAAGCGCGACTATGTTTGGAGGGAATAAACACTGGGAAAGAAAAAAAAAAGAGCGTTTTTAATTTAAAGCGAGACGCAGTTAGATTCATTCAACGAAAATAAAATTCCTAATTCATTTTATATACGCATGGCGAGAAAAGATACAACTGTATTTTACTAGATCATTATCAATAAATACCTTTTTTCAGGGCGCACAGTGAGAGCGGCCATCGATAGCGTTGGGCGTTGACGCCGCTATCACTTGCAATGCCATGCAACTCTTGGTGCGTGGAAAGGCGCGCTCGTAAACTTCACCTGCTACAATACGCCCCCCTCACATGTGTTGTGTTGCATGTCGACGTTTGTCTGAATTAGGTGACGCGGGTAGTTTTATTGTTTCTTAACCTGGGCAGTCAAAAGTAGTGAGTTGCGCCCGTCAGATACTTGTTTACTTTAGTTGTTTTCGTGCAACAGCGCTGGCCGACGGGCTTGGCGTCCGACGAAAAGACGAGCACTCTACGCAATCTACGCCCAAAGCGTTCGTCGGCCTCCGAAGAAAGTATGTTCTGTGCAGCGATGCGATTTCGACACCCGTACGGCTGATCTTTTCCAGCATCGCTTTTCGCGCTGAAAACTCGGAACGCCCATGAAGTCGAATGGCGGGACAATTGAATATACAGCTCTAATGGCAGGCCTCCAAAAACAAATTTCGCGCCTATGAGAACAAAATGACGTCACTTCTGTTTTTGACGAATATGACGTCAAATTATTTTAACACGAAAGTGTTTTATGCCGGGGTCCACCAAGACTTCACTGACGTATTTCCGTCACGGAAATACGTCATAGAAGATAATACAAAGAAAGAAACCAGAAGAAAAAGTTCCACAAACATGCAAAATTTGGGAATCGAACCCACGACCTCTCGGTCCGCGACGATAGATCGCCGAGCGTTTAACCCATTGCGCCACAAACGCATTTGCAGAGAGCTACACAGACGCGCCTTATATATCTAACACTCCTCCGTGTACCCGCGCTCTTGCTCGGGGCGGTGCCGCCGCCTACGAGCAGAAAAGAGAAGTACTGCATTATGACACTAACGCGCACCGACAGTGAACGCTTCGGTGGTCTCTGCACTACGACGCCTCGATGCCAGCATTCGAAGGGACGCTGGCATCAAGAAGCACTACCAACGCCACCTAGGTGGTGGCGTTCACCGTACTCAGCACAGCGGAGCGAGGCCTCCGCAATTAGCTCTGAAAATGTTTCTGAAGTTGATCGCGGAGGCTGCAATTACGACGCGCTGTACGCGCTGATTCGACTCGGTGACGATTCAGTTACGTGCTTTGTCTTGCGCGTTGTATTAGTGTGTCAGTTACGTGCTTCGTCTTTCGCGTTGTGCTAGCGTGTGCATCGTAGTGCAGCTTCCATATGCACGACGGTTGCTCATGGTCATCGACGTTGGTAGTCGTGATGGAGGAGACGTGCCACCAGGCGTCAGCGTGGGTGCATCAACGCCTAAGGGCGCTTTAGCCACAAAACACCAATAGACATTATATACCAATGTGCAATAAACATTACACTACTTCTGTCAAGACACGTTTCACTTTCGTGTTCTATACCGATTCCTATATAAGAGGGATCAACCACATTTTTTTTCTTCCGCCGGAAGTGTTCTCTCCTCACACAGATGGCGCTAAACCCCATGAACCGCCGGTAAGCAACCATGTTTTGAACGTATGGATTTCTATGGAAGCTTCGCTACCAGATGTATTTACCTTGCTCGGACGATCACTTTTGCGCGATCAGCGCCGCCCGCATCGGTGTCTACGAGCGACAGCATTCTTGGCCTTACAGCATGTTGGCTAAGTGTGACGCACCCCGGTGGGCCCATAGACTGCCCGAACACGTCGAGCGCTTGTCTAATGAAATATGAAAGTGTTTCCGAAAGTGATCTGCTATGAATACGGCCCAAAACACACGCCCTGACATTCGCCCTTACTTTTAGCTCCTCTTTACGTGAACCTGGACTCATCTGCCGTGGTGTTTGCTCTTTGTAACCAAAGGCGTGCGCCGGTTGGGCAGATTTGGCGCAACTGTCGAGGTCGCTGATTTTCATGGTGGTTGATTAGGAATCGCCGTGGCAGCAGCGTTGGCGAGGTTGCGCTGTTGCCGATTTCTAGGTTATGATTAATTTTTTTTTTGGAGGAGGCCTCGGAGGAGAAAACGCGAAGGCGCCAGGCACGACGTCTTGCTTCAGTATTGAAGGAAGAATCAGGAACATGGGTGAAAACAAATCAGTGGCTAAAATGCACAAGTATCTGTATATCTGAAAAGCGTGAACACAGAATGTAGCAAGAGGTCAAGAAAGTTGGCAACCGAGTACAGCATTATTCAAACTGTACAGAGACAACCAGGTGTCATCAGATAGAAAGTGAGAGAAATATAGTCAATGAATTGGATGCAATAAATGGAAACAAGAATGACCACGGATATTTACAAGAATGAGAAGAAGGAAATTAGAAGGGAAACGATAACAGAAAGGGCAGTGCCTTGCTATTTGAGGCTCGAGCCGGTTGCCTAAGGACCAAAACATACCGGAGCAAATATTCGGAACTGGATGAGGCATGTGTATGCTGCATCAAAGATCCAGACACAACTCAACACATCCGAATTGAATGTGAATTCATCCAGTGGGAACAGTAGGTAACGTACACCTTCCTGAAGCGCTTGGGTTTAAAGAGGACGGAAGCGGAACTATTTGTCACTGCCCGGTTTCAAAGGGGATGCCATTAAATCGTCGTCGTCCCAAATCATCATTACCAATAATGGTTCCTAGTAATTCCTAGTTCTCAGTAATGGTTCAAAAAGTTTGATGCTGGGATAATTGGGAGACCCTGCATAGTACGTAGACGGTTTCACAGGCGCCGTTACTGAGGGAGTACAGCGGCTCAAAGAAACATCCGCTCGGGCCATTCGCACACTGCAATGCGAATTCCGCCGCGTTGACGAATTCTGCCACGTTTGCCTTTTGAGTCGCTGAGAGACATTGCGTTGCTGGCACAGCGATTCATGAAGCATGGTCATGATGGATATTTGTTTTAACTACAGCCATTTTGCCTCCGAAGAGGCTTATGGTTACTTGTCGTTGCCTTATATTATATTAAGTTGGCTGTGTTGCAATGACTATAGGCTTCGTTACCCCCTCATTTCTAATGTCATGCACGTATATCTGCTTTCAGAAGATTAGAAGTAAAACGAACTATTTCAAGCACGTGAAATATTTACCCGTGGTGTTATCTCCCAAAAGTTTTGGATATCTAGCGACGTGCATGATCAGAAGTGTCGATCTTGACGATGCATACAAAATTGCGTAGCGACAGGAAGTAGTTATCAATGTAAACAGCTCTACTCTTTGGAAATATCGTGTGACAAGCCCGCCAACACAACCAAACCACAAAAAAAAAAAAATCTGCAGCTAGCTTTTTGTCAGCGAACTCACACGTGACCTCCGAGATCAAGTGTCGCGTGCGCAACCAATGCGCGAAGGCCGGGGTATGATTCACCCTGTGAGCCAGTTAGACCTGACGAGATGGCGAATTTGGCAAGATGGTGGAATTTGGCAGTCTACATATAGCTATCACGATTCACGCTTCTGCAGTTCATCTTGTCGAGAAATAAATGTATCCCCGTGTGTTCAGTGTACACTGGAGGTGCTTTCGTACGTTTTCGAATAAATCGAGCACGCCTCTAGCACGTGCATCTATAGTTTCTCATGTGTCGTTTCATGGCGAAATTGATTTATAAATTCTATTACAGCTGCAGACTAAAAGGGTTGGTAGAAACAGGCCTGCTCTGATAACACGCTGCAAAGCATTCACCGCTCACTATAGATAAATAAAAGTGAAGGACGCTTAAGCTTCGCTTTTAAGAGTGAAGCCCAAGCCGCATGAGAGTGATTTTATGCGCGACGGCGACGAACGACGGCTTCGAGTGACGAAACGGGCCGTCGCGTGAACAGATCGCTCGTTCTTGTAGCGCGTCACCCTGAAGTTCTATGAGCGACTAGCCAATAGCGCGAAGCCGGAACGGGATATACAGCAGTCAAGCGCTACCGATTGTCGCACGGAACGAGCAAACAACTAGATTTTGATACGTGCAATGATAATAAAGTAGTGCAAGATCTTTAGAAATATTTATGCTGCTCTTTACACTAAAACTTCTTCTTCTTTCTGGGGTTTTACGTGCCAAAACCAGTTCTGATTATGAGGCACGCCGTAGTGGAGGGCTCCGGATTAATTTTGACCACCTGGGGTTCTTTAACGTGCACTACAACGCAAGCACACGGGCGTTTTCGCATTTCTCCTCCATCGAAATGCGGCCGCCGGGGCCGGGATTCGATCCCGCGACCTCGTGCTCAGCAGCGCAACGCCTTAGCTGACTGAGCCACCCCGGCGGGTTCTTTACACTAAAACACATCAACTTAAATTAATAAAGCAAGCGTCACGCCAGTTTCTATTTGCTGCCCTCATACCGGCAACACCGGGGAGACGTCGCTCAAAGTCGTCGCTCGTCTCGTCGCTCTCATGCGGTACGGCTTGTAGGCGACGAGCGACCGCGACGGCCATCTCCATCGCGTCGCTTGTCGCTGTCGCGCGCAAGATCGCGTGCATGCGGTTTATACTTGAAACGCGATAGCATTCAAAGATCCCTGACTGCTTCTCACGCTTCCCGACAACTGCAGCTTATGCAACCGCAATGGTTACCGGGAAACACTGGCGGCGAATGCTATGCACGAAGGCGAGCTTTCTGTTAGAAACGAGGCCTCTTGCGTGGGGTGATCCAGGAGATATTTCACAGCCGCGCCAAAAAAATTACATAATCTTCAGATTTCCATTTTTGTTTCGCACTTTTAATACTTCAGTCTGAGAAGATTTAACATAAGAGGCATGCGTTGTGGGTGTTTTGTTAAATGCGAAGCATTTCTTGGCGAACATTTGCCACTTTGACAGTATCTATCTAGCCGCCTACGACTTTGCGTTCTCATGGTCGTTTCGTTAACTTGGTATTGTAGTGAGAAATACGGGCGCCAGCAGAAGACGAAGAATACGACGTTTGTTGTTGGTGTACGCGCTCGCTCCGTTATGGCCGTTGCCTGTCTCGGCGCATTCATATAAACGCCGAGCGTATCTACCATTAAACGCGTACTATCAATTGGTGGAGCGTGCTGGTTCCCATTTCATCCTGTAACTCCGTACCCGGACTCTACCCCCAGCCTCGGCAATGCCTGACGACGCGCCCCACCAAGGTGCTCCCGCACCACCGGTGGTCACCCGCTCCGGCATACTCCGGCATACGTCGAGGACTGGCTCACTTCGTATGAGCGGGTAAGCACTCACAATAAGTGGGATGACGGTGACAAGCTCAGCAACGTCAACTTTTACCTGGCGGGCGTAGCACAGCTGTGGTTCCACAACCACGAAGCTGATATTGCCAATTGGGCATCCTTTAAAACGAGCTTCGCGGGAGTCTTCGGCCGTCCCACTGTTCGCAAGCTCCGCGCGGAACACCACTTACGCGGTCGGGCCCATCCGGCGAGAACTTCACGTCCTACATTGAGGATATTGTGGACCTCTGCCGTCGCATCAACCCTGCTATGTCCGAAGCTGATAAAATCAGACACATCATGAAGGGGATTGAGGACGACGCTTTCCAAATGCTGATTGCCAAAAATGCCCAAACTGTCGCAGACGTGGTTTAGTACTGTCAGAGCTATGACGAGTTGCGGAAACAGCGCATTTCTGCACGACTCCCGAGCTCTGACCCGGCCGACATGTCATCATTCACTGTAGGCGCCGTTTCTACCGACACCACAATGTTATGGCAGCAGATCCAGCAGTTCGTCCGAGAGGAAGTGGCACGGCAATTGTCCCTTGTTCCCTGTGTCCAGGCCTTAGCGCAGGGGCTTGCTCCGACGCTACGACAGGCCAAAGAGGAGCAAATTTCTTAGACGCTACCAACCACCTTCCAGCACCCGCCTGTTTCCGCTTCTCTGACCTACGTTGAAGTCGCACGGCTCAGCCCGGATCCTGGTCGACCAGCAAATGCCTTCTTCGCTGCGCGTGCGCCTGTCCACCCGAACCCGCCACCTTTTCGCTGTCCCGCGCCGCCGTCCACTAATCCTTGGCGCACCCCGGACAACAGGTCTATTTGCTACTTCTGTTGTCTGCTTGGCCATGTCGCACGTTTCTGCCGTCGTCGTGACTTCCGTCCTAGTGCGGGCGAAGACAATCGGGACTACTTTCGTTCTGAGCCACCGCGCCCGATGTCCTCCCACTCAACGATGGACACCCGCTCACCGAATCGCCGTGGCTACGAAACACGTCGGTCGCCCTCACCACGTCGCCGTTCACTTTCCCCAATGGTTCGTCGCCCCCCCCCCCCCCCCCCCCCCATCAGTCCAAGCGGAAACCTAGCCCTCGCAGTTCAGGAGGCAAGAACTGCGCTCGTGTCGACAACTTCAAGGCCTCGATTACTACCTGCGAACGAAATAACCGTGAATATCGAAGGTATTTCTGTGCAAGCACTCGTCGATACTGGTGCTGCTGTGTCTGTTCTTAGTGGAGAACTGTGCCACAAGTTAAAAAAGATAACGATACCGCTTTCCGATGTCTCCCTATGTACCGCGACCGCGCACCACATTCAACCTTCAGTGGCATGCACAGCTGGTCTTGTGATACAGGACATTTTGTACGCAGTCGAATTCGTCGTTTTTTCGCCATGTTCTCACGACGTTATTTTGGGTTGGGGCTTCCTCGCTTCTAACCATGCCGTTGTTGACTGTGCGCGTGCCGAACTTAAGTTGTCGCCGATGTGTGCCGCCGCATCTGACAAGCCACCTTCTCGAGTTCTCGTCGCCGTGGACACTGACATCCCTCCTTTGTCTTCTGTTTTTGTGCCACTTTCTTGCGGCTCTGCTTCCAATCCCACCGCCCTGTTTGCGCCCTCCGAAGCCTTTACCTCTCGCAAAAACTTCCTCCTCCCTTTGCAGTTCTCACGGTCGAAAACTCTTGCAGCGCCATTTATGTCACGAATCGGTTGTCTTCCACAGCCACGTTATACCGTGGTGAATGTATAGGTCGGCTTGAGGATATTGATTCCGCATACTCTACTCAGCTGCATGACAACGCGATAGGTCTTCTCGTCGACAGCATTACTCCTGCTACCTCCGCCGATTCGTCCTCCTTAGAGGCATTCCTCCCGTCAATTGATTCCACACTCCCACCTGCACAGCGTACCCAACTCTTGGAGCTGCTCGCCCGCTTTCGGACGTCGTTCGATCGTAAGCAGTTTTCCTTGGGCCGCACATCCGCCATCGTTCACCGCATTGACACTGGCACCCATGCACCTCTGCGCCAGCGTCCATACCGAGTTTCTCATGCTGAGCGCCGTGTCAGTCATTGATGAACAAGTCAACGACATGCTTCATCGTGGCGTAATACAGCCCTCACATAGCCATTGGGATTCACCAGTTGTGCTGGTAAAGGAAAAGGGTGGTAGCATTAGATTTTGCTTTGATTATCGGCGCCTTAAAAAGATCACACGAAAATATGTTTATCCGCTGCCCAGAATCGACGATGCCCTCGATTGTTTGCAAGGAGCAGAGTTCTTTCCTCTTTAGACCTTCGATCTGGGTCCCTATGAATGAACCTGACCGTCCCAAGACTACGTTTGTAACCCCAGACGGTTTATATGAGTTTATCGTATTATTTAACGTGAAGCCTCATTAGTATTAGCAAAAAAGGAAGTAGCGTGGTAGCTTACCGCGTCATTGAAGCGTTATACCACTTGCTCCACGGAGCCTTGCTCTGACGTAGGGAAGCGGGCTGCCAGAGCCCATTTTTAACACGAAAGTTGTATGGCGGGGTCCACGCGTAATACAGCCCTCACATAGCCATTGGGATTCACCAGTTGTGCTGGTAAAGAAAAAGGGTGGTAGCATTAGATATTGCGTTGATTATCGGCGCCTTAAAAAGATCACACGAAAAGATGTTTATCCGCTGCCCAGAATCGACGATGCCCTCGATTGTTTGCAAGGAGCAGAGTTCTTTCCTCTTTAGACCTTCGATCTGGGTCCCTATGAATGAACCTGACCGTCCCAAGACTGCGTTTGTAACCCCAGACGGTTTATATGAGTTTATCGTATTACTTAACGTGAAGCCTCATTAGTATTAGCAAAAAAGGAAGTAGCGTGGTAGCTTAACGCGTCATTGAAGCGTTATACCACTTGCTCCACGGAGCCTTGCTCTGACGTAGGGAAGCGGGCTGCCAGAGCGCATTTTTAACACGAAAGTGTTGTATGGCGGGGTCCACGATGACTTCCAGTAACGGATGTGAAGTTCGGCGTGAACGGGAATAATACGTTTTCTTGACAGGCATGCATGGCGCCGTCATCTAGGAGTGGTGAAGCAAAGTACTGCATCCTGACACTAACGAGCGCCGGCAGACAGCGCTGCGGTAGTCACAGCGCAGCGGAGGCTCCAACGCCGTGTTGGTGGTTTGGCACTTTCCACACATGGTTTGTCTTTTGCTTCGGATTAGCCTGTGGCGCCTCGTCGCCTATGGAGAGCAGCTGCAACATGCGACAGCCTCACAGGTGGTGGGAGGGGAGAAGAGGAGGGGGGGGGGGTCGGAACAGCTGTGAGTGTGGGGGTATGTATGCCCTCACCGGTTTAGAACCTGTGAGGGCGACTGCCCCCCCTATTCCCCCCCCCCCCCCCCCCCCCCGGTTCCGGAGCCCCTGAACACGTCACTTGATGAGCGCGCGCATTCGCTGTCACAACACTGGAGAGAGAAAGCGCGGTGGCAGCAGCGAGTGAAGTTGACCTTCGTGCTGCCTCTCGCTTTAACGGGAACCACAGCGTGCACGAAGATATCAGCACTCGCCGTACTATGTCCCCATTGAAGAACGCTTTCAAAATAGGGCGCGCGCCATTCGTATAGCCGCTGCCGGAGTAGAACGCCCCCACCCCATCCGCCCTCGGTGCGTTGCGCGCGACGGAAGACGGCACCCTTCCTCCATGCTTTCCTCCCTTTCGCGCGCAAGATTGAGCCATCATCGGCTCACCCTCGCGTGCTTTCACTGGCACATACAGGGTGTTTCATTTTAGCTGCACCAAATTGTTAAACATTGCCTGTGTCAGATAGCACAATTATAATCCTTGATCTACACTATTCGATGAGGCGGCCATTACTTCCACGAGAAATCGAAATGTCTAATTGAATAATTAGCATAATTATGCTAATTAAATTTCAATGAATTTTTTATGACACATCCTTCAAAAATGTACGAATTATAGCCGCTGAGTTCGCATGGCATATCCAGTGGAGCGAATTCTCAGGACTGAACCAGTTTCGAGATATTAATTTTCAACGTGTCCGACGAAATGCATGGGCGTTCCCGTTAACTCTTTTAGAGGAAAACGCTGTTTTATGCATTGAAGCACAAAGTTAACTGGAACGTCCATGCAATGATAACATGAGATGATATGAAGAAGCAAAATCATTCCGGTAATATGGCAAATTTTGTAAACATGGCAAGTTCTGCACTTTCGAAACGTAAACGCAAATCAATCAATTTATCAATTCATCAACTGGGTCCGGGGTAAAATGCGTGACGAGAGTAATACCCCTGTCGATGGCACATGTACTGTCATTTGCAGTAACTGACATGCATACAGAATGTCATTGCGGTCTGGCGTTCCCAGTCTACACGGGTAAATAAAACGGCAGTCGCAATTGATGGCAATGTTTATCGGCAGGCTGCTATGATAACGAAACCTTACAAATCGTGCTTCTTGTTTACATATTTTCACTATATTGTTAACAATATATTGGTAAACATTGGATGGTTATTTGAATATATACTACATTTCGTTTTAACTTATCGATTTTGTAATTTTTTGCCAAGCCGCCCTGTCGTCGAGATTACACAAGTCGCACGTGAATGAGCACGGGAAACTCATACGATGGGCGAATGCCATTAGCTGTGAATGCCAATCACTATGACCGTGTAGAAGCAATAAAAATTGCGTTAACACGTAATCTCAATCGCTGCGAATGACATTACACGTGCCGTGTGACAGGGGTATAGACCTACACTATGTTAGTAAACAGCGGTAGGCACCGTCGATATATTTTAGGCCCTATAGCGACGTCGCGTAGGCTCCGCCCAACGTTTGGCTCCGCCCACGTTCGCCGCCACCGCTTGCACGCGTGGATGGCGCATTTTTTTTTAATGGGGTGGGGGAGCTAAAACCACGATTTCATTATGAAGCACACAGTAATGGGGGCGCCGGATTAAGTTTGACTACGTGAGACTCTTTAATGTGCACCCAGTGCACGTTCTTGCATCTCGCCCCAATCGGGATACGGCCGAACGAGACGCTAGGCCTAGCTCGTTGACCGCCGCAGTGACGGCCGACAGCGCTTGCGGCCTGGCCTGCTGCTCATCATTGTGCGCTTATTTTCGACAACACGATTAATGTGGGCTTAAATGAATCGGTTTTGTCGGTGTCGTTGGTGCGAATAGCAAACGAAACTTAGTGCTTGCAAGCCAGCCGAGCCGCCTCGCTGAGACGGCCGGTGCTTCGGTTTCCGTCTGCGAGACGAAATGCCGTCGCGTCGTTGCTCCGGATCGCGCCGGTGGTTTAGTACTGGGCGCTGCTTTACGAAACACGCGCAAATTCAAGATAGCTTTTCTATTAAGAACTATTTTATGTTAAAAACAAGCTGTAGCCGATTTCTACGTCGCCGTGAGCGGCGATAGAAGCGATCGCCTCAGCGATGGGACCGGCAAGGTATACCGGCCCTACGGCGACGCCGCCTGTGTAGGCCGGGGCCCGCGCAATGTGAGCTAGCTGTTGTACGCGGCCGTCCGATCGCTCCAACTCTGTGCTAACACTGTACATTTTGTTTCGCGCTCGAAATTTAATTGACACGTTTAGGCGCATTTATGACTTCCACACTGCAATAAACGCAGCTGTGACCCTGCTGCCTGCGTATGTGAACATGTGATAGGATATTTACACTGCTGGTGGCTCAATTCTTTGAGATGAAAACAAATTCGAATGTGACGTGCTTTGTGGGGCATCTGCTCGCTCGACCTACATTCAAGGCTAATCCTAATCTAGCTTTCCCACAGTGCGGCAAGCAATTATAATGGCACGCTAATAAGGATCCTAAGATCGTATATGATCCTAAGATCGTATATGATCCTAAGATCGGCTAATGCACGCCAATCAAAATAAATGAGAAGCTTAATGGTTACGAAATGTTTTGCGCATGATGGATGATCTGGTATCATAATCCAACTTTCGCTTTTTACCGCAGCGGCCCATTGCTTGCGACTGTTTTCATCAACAGGAAACCTATGAAAACTTTAGTCTCTTGCGTATTTAGACGCAACTCAGCTCATCCACATACTGCGTTTCTTTCATTGTAAAATTGTAGAATAAAGACATCACAGATGGAACCGCACAACCACCCACGAAACCCAGCGGCTGCTGTGGTAGGCGCGACACGGGCGGCGGCTCGGCGGCGGAGTGCCTACCAAGCGAAACTAAATTCCGACGACAGCGCCACCGCATTTTCGTGACGTAGCGCCGTGGTGTAGGTCTATAAGATCGTGAAGCTGAAACAACAATCAAACGACAACGACGACATTACAACCAGGAGCACATACATAATGGCGCAAGCAGATAGATAACCTTGGCCACTGGATCGGTTTAAGAGGCTAGCTAGCTGTCTAGCTAGATAGATAGCTAGATAGATAGCTATATAGATAGCTAGATAGATAGCTAGATAGACTGATAGATAGATAGACTGATAGATAGATAGATATATAGATAGGTCGAGATAGATAGATAGATAGATAGATAGATAGATAGATAGATAGATAGATAGATAGATAGATAGATAGATAGATACTCAAAACAGCTAAAGTCGGCAAAGAATGCTACTCGCATTAAAGACGGAGTGATTAACCAGCGCGTTTCCGCCTCCATGCTACGCTGCAGGGAATGTGATGAAGCAGAAGAAATGCCCTAGAAGAAAGTGGTCTGTAAAAAGAAGAGGTGCAGGAATGGTGATGTAATGGGCAGCATAATAAGTGTCCGAGACGATTAATGTAGGCGGAGGGCATACTGAGTGGACATACCAGGTGCATACGGTATGTTTTCTTTTTTTTTCGACCGCAAATACAAATAGCTGCAAATGATTTTAGAGACCGTTAAGAGAAGTAATGAAAAGGGCAAGACTACGATAAGCTTTCCATTTAGCGATGTTGCGGGCATTTTCATTTTTCATTTGATTTGGCGTTGAAACTGTGTGCTCCTAATGTGCTGGAGCATGCTGTAGTTTGAACGCATAAATCAATACTACGCATATCAAACATTGCACTATGGACGCCGTCATAACTTCTGTGATGTAGTTTAACAATAGGGCGTGCCTGAATGCTTCGTCACCGCGGGCTTATCGATCACACTCTCCAGGATATAGAACCAAGCACGTGATATAGAACGAATACGCGAGCATGTTGCGAAAAAAAGAAAAGACGGCCTTGCTTAAAAGCGCCTTGTTTGACTACAGGCTGAGCGCTACACCAAGAACTTCCGGTGCTATCTTTGCATCTTTGCAAACCGTGCATTAGTCATTCCTGAAAACCCGACGCAAGAACTGAGTGCGCGCGCAATGAGCGGTGCCTTAGCGCTTGTGTGTTAGGGCCACTGCTGAAGAAGCAGCGAAGCAGCCATTTCAGGTGAGGAACTGAGGCTTAGCTTTGCAGTGCCGTGGCAGCCAACAATAGGCCCTCGCATTTCACGTATAGCCCTAGCAGCAGGCTTTGTCGTGTACAATGACGGAGAGCGACTTAGATGTGTTGTGTGGCTTCCTTATTAAGGTGCCGCTTGAGGAACTGTACTGCTTGGACGAAGCCACTATGCTGTGGCTTCCGCCGTTGAAAGGCATGGCGTCAAGGACGATCGTGAACACGATTCGCCGATCCCTCGAACTGGTGAAATCCCTGGATGACCGCCTCGAAATTGTGGCCTGGCTTTACTGCTGGATGATGCCACGGAACATCCTTCGCCAGTGGATGTTGTACAAGCTCAGTGAATCTCTGTGTAGTGCCGACTTCACGCTTCACAAGCGCTTGTCGTCTGCGATGGCGCTTCCGGGCTGTGATAACGTCTTCACGCCGGCGTCCAGCAGAAGCGCTCTCTACGCTTGCATTATGACAAACGAACCGTTCTCGGGAGCACTCGACCACCAGGTCGTCGGCTTGTATGTCTGGCGCGGGCTGCCGTACCTCGCTGTTTACGTATCGGGAGAAAGGATTCTGCGCCAGTTCAAGGCTGCTTTTGGCACGTTGATGCTCACTGACTCCGAAGCTCTGCTGGATGGTTATCACTTTGACCTGGAATCCAAATTTGCAGCAATTTGTCCCAACATTGGCGGATCGAGTTGGCTGGGAACGGGCGAAACGGAAGGTGCAAACGGTTTCGCCTTGATGGCATCTCAAGAAAATGGTCAACCAACTTCCAAGTACCAGCTAGCTGCCAATGAAGATGCAAGACATTACGGTAAGAATAAGTTTATATTGCTTAAAGCCAGGATGAAGCTACTGGTCGCTTACTTTACCAGTAACAGATATACGCAAGACGGGACGAGCTAGCACCTTAAAGCTGCTCGGGTTGTAAAGACGATTGAGCTACTCAGTCTTGTGGTCTTCATATAACCCATCTCCGGACTCTACTTGCCAAGTACGACATAATAATGTCCACCGATGCAAAGTTGACTACCTTGATAGAGTTTGCACTAAATGTCAGACGCTACGAAGTATGGATGCTTACAAAAAATTGGGAGGACGCTTAAGCTTCGCTTTTAAGAGTGGAACGCGATAGCATTCAAAGATCCCTGACTGCTACTCATGGTTCCCGACGGCTGCAGCTTATGCAACCGTAATGGTTACTGGCAAACAATGGCGGCAAACGCTATGCACGTAGGCGAGCTTTCTGGTGGAAACGCGGCCTCTTGCGTGGGCCGATCCCAGATATAGTGCACAACCGCGCCAAAGAAATTACATAATTTTCAGCTTTTCGTATTTGTTTCGCACTTTTAATATTTTAGTCTGAGAAGATTTAACATAAAAGGCATGCGCTGTGGGTGTATTGTTTCATGACATTTGTTTGTGGATTGTCATTCTCAATGTTCCGATGAATAGCTTTGCCAAGAATGCAAGACAACGTATGAGCAACATTAATGATAGAATGGTGTGGCATACCTAAACGTGGTTGGGGATGATCTTTTTCTCGGTCGCGGGTGCCGACGCCGGATTCTCTGCTAGACGGGGCCCTAAACGCTATCGCGTTAATAATTATTGAGGTTAGGCTAAAACGCCTGACAGATAACGAGAACTGAAAGTTGGCGTTTTGGTTCTTCAGCTAGCGTCGCTTGAGGATCAATCAAGCCCGGCGAGCAGCATTTCCGGATAATGTACGCGTCGGCTTGCTTATCGCATTTGTTTAAATTTGTCTTTGAAGACGTGGTGCCGGAGTAAGACCGGTAAGTTGCCATCCGAATGATCTTTCGGTCATACTTCATATAAGTGTTAAATGACGTGGCATAATTTTGGTTGCCCAAAACTACTTCTATAGCTCGCATTTGGAAATGCAGCGTGACTGCAATCGCGTCGTTTTAACTCTGTGTTGCTGTCGTATACTGCTTTTTGTGCGTATTCCCACGCTTGCCTTTTGTGCCCACGCAAGAATCTGAAACACTCACTTGAGTGTAACTGAGTATTAGTACAGCTGCTTCCACAGTTGCTTATCGTGGTAGTAAAGAGCTTGCTTCTTGCATGAAATAAGTGTTTCCATCAATATTCTGGGGCGTTTCAATTTAGGACCTCGATATTCAAAGCATTTCTTTATACGGGTAACCTGCGATAAAGCTTTTACTTTACCATGACCGTATGTGCTACACGCATGTATCAATTATTATTTGAAGAAAACAAAAATGTCCAGTCGTAGGAATTTCGTTACCAAGCACGTGACTGCAAACGTTATTCAGAGGAAGGACTTTCGCCAAAGTTAGCCGCAGCTTCCTCCAACATCGCGAGTCTGAAGGCGCTACTGAGAAAGCTTGCACGTGACGTCACCGACGCAGCTTGTAACCGTGCTGGCTGTCCAATATGGCGCCAAGGATGACCTCAGTGTGTCATATTCACTGCTGCTGGTAACCTGTTTTATGGAGGAAGTAAAGCTTAGGAAAGGCCGCTGCCCTCCCGGCACTGTTGGAGAGTGTCGAAGCCGGACGAGATGCCATGGACGCAGCTGCTTGCCGCCATGGCTCACCAAAATGGTGCCTATAGGATGACGTCAGTGCAAGCTATCTGCCGTCTAGACAGTCCGAGTTGTGCCTACTCACGTCGCCTCCCATAGGCGTTCTCTGAGTCAAAGGTACTTGGACCGTGGCAACACCCGTCACTGGCACAAAACGCGATCTGTGCACTAGTACACTACTTGAAGTGCACCGGTTTAAGAGATCGCTTATAGTGTCCCTGTGCATCACCCCATGTGCACTTTGTGCTCCCTCTCTCCCTCTTTCTGTTCCTTCTTTCCCTTACCCCAGTAGAGTAGCAAAGCGTACGCTGGTCTGGTTGACCTCCCTGCCTTTCCTTTCCTTGCTCTCCCTTTCTTTCAAGCGAGAGAAAGAGTGCAGGGGGTACATTCGTAGAGAACGTGTGGAAAGGTAGCGTCCTAATTCTTCTGTCCTTGGCTCGACAAGTGCAATAAAAAGATTTGACCGAACTACACAACAGGCTACTTTCAATTATTGCGTGGAGTAACTTTGTCCATAACTTGAATACTGCGCAAAATGACGTGTAAGCGAACTATATTTTGATTCTGTCCACTCACGTGCCGGAAATTTGACGGGAAGGTGTCTTAATGACCGGCTACGAGAACAGTTTAAATGTAAGGAATTACGGTCATTTGTCTTCTCATTATCAGGACTGCGGCTGCGCACCGGTGTATGATTCCTGTCTTGTTCTTGGAAAGCACTAAGATAAAGATGTGCGAGAGATTACTGAGGCTCACGCTATCTGTCGGAATAGTGAAACGTGTGTTGTTGCCCCTTCGGTCGACTTGTTAGATAAGGAGACGGCCTTTTTGGGTGGCTGGATCGGGATGATTGTGGCGCAACTGTATGTATAGGTTAAATAGGTGGCTGTTTCATGGAAATACAGTTGCTGAAGTTAGCGCATTCTGTTGGCATCTCCCTCCTGTCCTTGTCCGCTGGTGCTAAATGTCGCGGTACAACGCGGACAGAAGACAGGGAGACGTTCTTGAAGAACAGCACGACAACCTGTTCAAACAGAACAGAGACACGTCTTCTTCGTTCTCGAAAAATCCCACTGACCCACTAGACGGAGTCCGTTAATGGCCCCATTGTCGTTGTCGTCTGCTTAGAGCACACGTGTCATTTTCCCTCCGAATGAAATCGTGGTAGCTTGCACTAGTGGCGCAAGGCTAAAGACACAGCGGAACTGATGGGTTCCTAGCTGGTCCTGGCTATACGAATGATGCTAAGTTATACGAAGTGGAACAAGGTGGAACAAGGTGGAACAAGGTGCATTTCCTCGTGGTCCGTGGCATCGGGGAACGCCTCGCGAAGCACTTGCAGTCTGAGCACACGATGGGGAATTGGGGCGAAAGCTATGCACAGTGTACAGGCGGCGGGCTGCAGACGACACGCCGGGATGACGTCACGGCGCATGCGCAGTAGTGCGCAGCTGGTGGGAGCTCGGCCAAGTCGCCGCCAGAGGCGCCTGCTGCAGTCACGGACAAGGTCCCGGTATGTTCCAAAGGTAGTGCAAACCATTGTTCAGATAGGAAAGGAGAATTTCCTCCCCGCCCTCTACCCCTCTCCTGACTTCGCCGTTTTCCGCTCTCCCATTGGACGAGGCTTGACACGTGACGAATAACCTGCGCGGCTTTCGTTATCGCGGGAAAACGGCGCCATTAGTGAGCGTAGAAACAACGGGACACATGTGCGCTGTGCGTGAGCGTAGGCTTTTTACATTTTTGAAGACGCGCTCGGCTGCAGCATGATGCCGACTTGCTGTGCTGTTGGATGTTCGAATAGCATTGCCAAGGGGGGCAAGCTTTTTGCGGTTCCTCGTGGCAAACGAACCTTCAAACGGCGCGCAATATGGCTCCACCGTATCAGAAGAAAGAAATTTGACTGCCACCGAGGGAGGTCATTACTGAGGCAGGTTCTGATCGCTGCTCTCACCCAGTTAGTGATGAACGCGGGAAGGTGGGTGCGTTCGCGAGTTCACCATCAGCCAACGACTTAGTAAAAAAAAAAAGTCTCGGTTTATGCTCTGCGGCGAACAAAAGTGTGCATTTTGGCAATATGAATACCAGCATTCATGACTTCTCATAAAATGAGCACAATGAAACAATCACCAATTAAAGAGCAAAACGCAGAAAACGCGCGCACACACGGGAACCAAGGCACATAACTGAGGGGAAAATAAAAGCGCGCTGATGCATTTTGGAAAAAAAAAGACACGTTGAGGGTATTTAGCACATAAATACCGCCGTGTTGTTTGTGCATAGTTTCATGTAGCTCTTTGTTTTTGTAAGTGCGTCAGGTAAACAGAACACCATTCGATCCCGAGAAACAATCAGCAGTAGTAGAGACTGCTTAGGATTGCGTTTGACTTGTTCTACCTTTTGTTTTCCTCATGTGAGTGACGCAGATTCTAATAATAATTGAAGGTACTACATAACTTACGTAGATATCTTACGTATGAACAGCCTTGTGAAAAGGCGCCCAGAACAGTCGCCTTTCAAGCAAGCGCTTCAACGCGCCGCATGCGATACGAAATGAAGCGGGCGGTAGCGGCCGCGCGCTTCGCTCACTAATGGCGGCCAAGAGGGAGGGGCGAGGAGGAAATGGCGCGGAGAGGAGGAGTTGGCGCTACCTTTGGAAAATACAGGGACCTCAGTCAAGGACACCGCGAGCGTTCGGCGCTATTGCGGGGAAACGGAGAAGCTCGGATAGCGTCGGCAGCACCTCTGCGCGTTGCCTCATTGGTGCTGCTACCATTTGTTTGTCTCTCTCTCGCCTGCTCTCATTTTCTCTTTCTCTCTCCCGGGCATAGCGCGCGACGCTCCGCGAGGTGGTTGCTAGGCAACGCAGTGGCAGGCGGCTTTAAACAGCTCCGCTGTTAAAAGTGCATCACCCCGATGCTAGACCAGAAATGTCACTTGCGGAAGTGAGGGTCTCTCGCATAATCATTCACTCATAGCCATTCATAGGCATAGTCATTCGCCTAGTCATTCGCAATTAAGGGAAGGAAGTGGGGAACAAGGTGACAGACCTCCCTCCTAAATATCCAGTGCCCTCCTCATAAGCGCCGTTAGCAATTCGGTGCGGAGTCGCGCTATACGCTTTAGCACGCGTTTTTCTGCAGTTTATGCAACAGTTTCTGCGCTCCCCAACCAATGATCGTTTATATCACCGAATGCTGGGGATATAAATACCACTGCGGTAGCTTTGAGAAAGAGCGTGTGGGTGGTTGGCTTCGTAACTCCGTCCTTCGTGATACGCTTGAAACGGGCTGACTAAAGCCCCTTCATAGGCATTTCGCAGACCAGGTTAGGCACCGCCAACCTCCACTGTTCCTTACCGCTCCTCTCACGCTCAACCCCTCAGCTCCCGGCTTCAAGCGGAACTTACGTAGCCCCCCACTTCTGGTTTCAAGCGTCGTCACGCCTGCATAGAGGGACGGGCGTGCAACATGCGGAAATCCAGGAACCGGAAATACCGAAAGTGGAACAACTCGAAATGGAACCGCTGGAAGTGGTCTTCGTGGAATCGAAACTGGCGTGAGCGGCGAATCGGGGCTGACGAGATTTTGACGTTTTCCTATTTATCCTGCTTCTGAACTGGTACAAAATTGTTACAGAAAGAATGAAAAACCCATCGTGGTGTTTCCTTGCAGGTTCAGCCATGTCTGAAACAATTGTGCTATGTTCAACACACCAAATTTAGCTCGGTTCGCAGCCAATCAAGAGCAGTTTATGTCATTGTCACGTTTTCTCCTAATGAGAATGTGAAATTTCTTGAGCAGAAATTTTTGCGTGGTTCGTTTTCTTTACGCTTCTGCTTAAGTCTTCGGTCTTTAGATAGGAGGCAAACTGATTTCATTTGCATCCGCAAGTAACTAATCACATCTTAGCGCAGCTACATGGAAATGTATCTAATTTGAAATTCTCGACACAAAGTGTTACAACAAGGTGGAATTCTTCAGCAGATAGTTGATGCAAATATCAAATTAAAAAAAAACACCATTAACTGTGGAAAATGACTGATTAATATTGCAGCAATTACTAATGGCAAGTTTTATTGTCCTAATCGAATATAAACATATTTTATCAAGCGATTGTGGCCAGCCAGATACAGCATGCCTTGTGTTATACGGTAATAAGACCTCCCATTGAACTACCGTCTTTTTTACATTACAGCCGAAGAACCTATCATGGATGATAGAGCCATCGTATCTCTTCTGACGCCGCCCAGTTCTGACAACTCCGCCACAGACAACGACAATCCCCATTTTATCAATGGAAACAATGTCGGCGCGGGCCCAGCGTCACCCAGGTACAAATTTTATTCTTTGCGTGTTTAGGCTGTATAAAGTACAAAATAGAATACTTGATCTAATGATTCTGCGTACGGTCGTTGTAAGTGGTGACGTGTGCGAGCAGTAGTTTAGGTAAAATGAATCAATTCCCTACGGGTAAAAGTGATGCGGATTCGAATGACAATCAAATAATGACACAGATTAAAAAATTCCAACATTTGAGTCTGCCGCATCATAAAACAGAATAGTATAAAATATTTAATGCCAGTGTTGGAAATGAGAGCCACACTGAAGAGGAAGGTGTTTCGTATGATGTGCAATACTTACAAGTAAACGCGGTTTACGCACAAGTTCCGCTAGTGTGAGTAAACAAATGTGTGTAAAATTAGAATCTCGACGGCGTTATTAGAATCACGTGGTTGTGCAAATGTGCCATACGTGGCATAGTCTCTGTTGCTGCGTCGGCGTTCCTGGAGAGTATTGACGCAGTGCCACTATTGAGCTAAGTCTGCTTTGTCGCAGGAAAAAGCCTCTGCAGCTGCTGTAAAAGGATATAAAAAGTTTGTAAGAGTTTATTTGGCGATTCTATTCGTTAACGACGTCAAAAAACGTTTTTAGTCTCGCACAGATTATGTACACGCTCACCGTTTCAGTGTGACAAACGTGCTAGAATTCAAGCCCGGTTCTTTGAATTATGACTATTACAGAATTCGCGAACAGTTGAGGAATGATAAACTGTTTTGACTGTCTTTCGACTGTCAAAATATTAGCGATGCAGATGTGCGCTTCGTATACGTAAGTCGTCTTTCTCCGGCTGCGTACTGCTCCACGTGATCGGCAATTAAACTGCGACCGGTCACAGGTACGAGCCAATTGATATGTGGCACCGCTTTCAAGAAATGACGGCGCCCTCGGGAAAGCTGTCGATCTGGTAAAATAACACTTCGGAAATGTGATATTACTAGATCCGTGAACTTTACGTTGACTATCGTAACACAGATTGAGCCCTATGTTACAGTGGCGAAGCCGCCTTTATCAAGGATAAGAAATGTATAGGTTACCGGCCAAAAGCACACACACCACGTGTTTCTTGTTTACCTTTTCAGAAAATACAGCCCACTAAGTTTCAAATTACTATTGAATACGCCCCCGCGAGCATGCAAAGCAGCTTTATCGCACGCTGGATATCACTGCGATCACACAGTCTAAGTGCGAAATCACGCTTTTCATCAACGACATGTTTCTCAGTGCAGCGCGTTTTCTTCTTGCATTTGTACGCAGTTATCTCCCGAAGCTGTCGGCGTGTCATGTAAAAAAAAAAAAAAATTAAAGCAGGCTGTTATTGTCACTGCTTGACCCAATACGAGCATATCTAGTCCCCCCCCCCCCCCCCCCCCCCCCCTCTGGGACTGTTTGATACTATTGCGCGCCGCAGCATAGTCAGAGGTTATTGTTTGTACTTCGCGGTCTTTCGCTTTCATCGCAAAAAAAATAAACATGCGATTTGTACCTACCTAGAAACATCATTCTGACGTTTCTTACTACTCTCCTTTATAACCCTGTAATTTACATGTTAACTACTACTGGCAAAACAATTGGGCAGTTGTGTATTTACCTTGAGTGCACTAATTCTATGTCAGGAGTTTCGCGGTTATTCCGAATTATTCGCGGTTTCTGAACTGGCCTCTGAGCCAGTTTAAACATTGTTTAGAACATCATGAAGTACCTTTAAACTCAAATTATGCCTTATTCGCCTAGATTGTCTTATTAAAGCTTCACTAGAGTGGAATTAGGGCCAATTGGTTCGTTCATAATAGCTTCATAAAGTTCATAAAAGCTTCGTTCTTAATCGCTGGGACACCCTGTAATTCAGCTTGTGTAGTCGATTTTGAAAAAAAAAAATTAAGGAAGTTCCTTCACGCAGCATAGTGCATTTATACCAGTCTGTTAATTTACGACGGTCCGCGCGAGAACACTGGTCACGGATTGAAACGCGATTCTCAGACAGAATGGTGGCCAGAAGTTTTGCCCCACCCTTGATCACTGGGTCTTATGCAGTCGTAGTACATTGCAAGGACTCTCGCTTTCGTATGATGCAAAAGTGCATCAGATCGGTGTCCCCAACGCCCCCCGGTGGTGCAAAAACTACCGGCAGTCATGAGATTCGAGTATGGCGTTTCAATCGGTCAGCACTGTACATTAATTCTTGGTGTACCCTAACCGGGTTTCCACATTTTTGTAACCTTGCATTTTTACCGTGCTTTTTCTCCCCAGGGAGGCTGCAGTAGCTGGTGAAGTGAGTGCCGAAATTAAGGGCATTTTCATGTGCCAAGACTGCAACAAAGTCTTCGACGAGAGCTCGATCCGAGCGAACTTCTTGGCTTGTCCAAGCTGCGGATGCGAACGGTGCAGGGAGCTTGTGTAGTGCATTTGTGAAAGGTGCCCGAACAGGGATGAGGGGACACCGTGTTGTGAAGTGAATTGAACACTGCAAAGTGTTTGCGACGTATATGTGAACTCCACGAACGTAGGCTCATTAGAACCAAAATCCCTTCAACTCTTGCCCAGCTAGATACCCATTGATGAGCTGGGTACGCATGACGTGGCCACAAGAACACGTGGATAAAACGTTACTTCTCTTGGAACAACAGCGTGACACGCGATGTGACTATATTGATGCACAGCCCCCTCTCTTTGTTTACGGCACGCTTGATGATTGCGAGTGCAATGAATTACTACATGTTTAAAGAGTGCGATGACGTGAAGGCGTAACCATAAGCCATTGTATTTTAGACTGCTGAGTGCTTACTGCAAGAATGAAGTTTCTAGTCTATGAAAACTTAACCAAGTGTGTTGTTCGTGCTGGTACGATTCTGCAGTGTTTTATGATGCTTCTGAAGTGTTTCTTGTGAAATGAATTTGTGATTTTATTTATATGTTGCTGTACACCTTATTTCATAGCTTGCCTTTTTTCTTTGTTGTGTGTGTCAATTTCGTTGTTTTGCTCAAACTCTGGACGTCAGTTCCGAGCCATGAGATGTTTGCACATTCACGTTCCCCCCTTTCCAGACGAGCGTATCGTGCTGTATGCACGGAGAACCTCCAACGTACTTGCTTTCCCTCCCAAGCGCCGATAACATTTTACCATGTCAATAAAAGAATTGGCCGCCTTGAGAGGATATTGGCCACATTTTGAAGCCAGACCATTCAGTTCACAATTTTCTTTCATTCACGCGTAAAGTTTTCATTTGCGCAGTTTGCATCAGTCAATCGGGGAACTCGCGGAGTGAAACGTGCGACAAACGTTTAAAAGAAGTGTACACCATTAATATTTATAAATGTATTGCTCACTTTCGTTCTGGTCTTTTGAAATCACTGCTACTTCAAAGTTTACGTTACTCACTAACAGCTGTATAGAATTCACAAAGGGTATAAGAGTATTCGATCAGTCAAAAACAAATGTTTCCAAGAGAAATGCGAGTAGAGTAAACCAATTAGACGCATATTAAATGACAGTCCCAAATATTTTCCGCCTTCAATGACACTGACTTCGCACACAACGCGGTAGCGATGAAGCCAGGCTGATGAGTATAGTCAGAGCACAAGTGTTCGAATGTATCGGCGCTGTCGTTGAGGACAATATTTTGTTTTCATCAGCATGAGCAAATTACGCACTAAACCAATAAGCCCAGTTGGGAGTAAAGTTCTGGTCACCTACAGGACTTGTGAATACTAGGTTATATACATGTACCCCCCCCCCCCCCCCTCAGACGAAGTTGTCGTCAACTCGGTCTCTCAAGAGTCTTTAGGTTGTCAAATAGCCGGAAACATTACTTCATTTCTAACTAAAAATATTTGAGTGTTTTAAAAGCAGTAAACAATACTTCATTTCTGAAGAGTGTTTCTCGAGATCTTGCGAAATTATTTGTACTTTACTGCGCTACTTTCGCCCTAGTAGCTTCAAGTATTGCACGTGCACGTTGTGTACCGCTAACAGCCATGGCATTAGTTAACTACCCACGTAACCACATGTGCAGCTGTATACCACTATCTTCGGTAGACAAATCGAAACGGGAACTCGGTGCAAATAGAACGCCAGCAGGATTTGCGCTTCCATGATTGCGAGAATATGTGACAGAGGATTCAAATGTTCCTAACAAATTTCGTTGTCGCAGGCGTGCAGGGGGCACGTTCTCGCTCGTCTTGTTTTGTTCTTAGTCTTTCAATGTGCGCTATGCATGAATAAATTACCACGACTCTTTTCTCGCCATTACTGCCTTGTAATCACGTCCGTCCCCCGCGAAATCAACTTCTTTAGGCGTTCATACACTGGCCCACTGCCCGCTAGGATAACATGCTTCTATAGACGCCAGACCTGTGCGCTCATTTTGTGCATGCAATGCACTAATTGCAGTGTTGAGGAGACTCCCGTAATGATTCGAGGGGTCAACTTATCGAAACCCTTCTTGTGACATCTGGTGTAGGCCTATTTGATAGGAAAGCACCTACTTGCTATAATATTGCGCATAATTTATATTCATCGGTAGATTTGGCGCTTGGATCTTCCATACTTTTTCTTACTCAGAATGGAATGTAATCGAAAATCCATCTGGGAGTGACCTTTCCAGTACTTTAAACTTACTAACACAACACCACACTCCTCCACCTGTTCTTCACTGGAACTTGACTCGGGGATTGGAAGCATTTTAAAGAATCTACTTACTTATCACAAGATTTATACGAGATTTTAGCATAGTTGACGC
>NC_051162.1:98686241-98719977 GCF_013339745.2 Dermacentor silvarum
CCACCAGGAGCACATACATAAGGCGCAAGCAGATAGATAACCTTGGCCACTGGATCGGTTTAAGAGGCTAGCTAGCTGTCTAGCTAGATAGATAGCTAGATAGATAGCTATATAGATAGCTAGATAGATAGCTAGATAGACTGATAGATAGATAGACTGATAGATAGATAGATATATAGATAGGTCGATAGATAGATAGTAGATAGATAGATAGATAGATAGATAGATAGATAGATAGATAGATAAATAGATACTCAAAACAGCTAAAGTCGGCAAAGAATGCTACTCGCATTAAAGACGGAGTGATTAACCAGCGCGTTTCCGCCTCCATGCTACGCTGCAGGGAATGTGATGAAGCAGAAGAAATGCCCTAGAAGAAAGTGGTCTGTAAAAGAAGAGGTGCAGGAATGGTGATGTAATGGGCAGCATAATAAGTGTCCGAGACGATTAATGTAGGCGGAGGGCATACTGAGTGGACATACCAGGTGCATACGGTATGTTTTCTTTTTTTTTCGACCGCAAATACAAATAGCTGCAAAATGATTTTAGAGACCGTTAAGAGAAGTAATGAAAAGGGCAAGACTACGATAAGCTTTCCATTTAGCGATGTTGCGGGCATTTTCATTTTTCATTTGATTTGGCGTTGAAACTGTGTGCTCCTAATGTGCTGGAGCATGCTGTAGTTTGAACGCATAAATCAATACTACGCATATCAAACATTGCACTATGGACGCCGTCATAACTTCTGTGATGTAGTTTAACAATAGGGCGTGCCTGAATGCTTCGTCACCGCGGGCTTATCGATCACACTCTCCAGGATATAGAACCAAGCACGTGATATAGAACGAATACGCGAGCATGTTGCGAAAAAAAGAAAAGACGGCCTTGCTTAAAAGCGCCTTGTTTGACTACAGGCTGAGCGCTACACCAAGAACTTCCGGTGCTATCTTTGCATCTTTGCAACCGTGCATTAGTCATTCCTGAAAACCCGACGCAAGAACTGAGTGCGCGCGCAATGAGCGGTGCCTTAGCGCTTGTGTGTTAGGGCCACTGCTGAAGAAGCAGCGAAGCAGCCATTTCAGGTGAGGAACTGAGGCTTAGCTTTGCAGTGCCGTGGCAGCCAACAATAGGCCCTCGCATTTCACGTATAGCCCTAGCAGCAGGCTTTGTCGTGTACAATGACGGAGAGCGACTTAGATGTGTTGTGTGGCTTCCTTATTAAGGTGCCGCTTGAGGAACTGTACTGCTTGGACGAAGCCACTATGCTGTGGCTTCCGCCGTTGAAAGGCATGGCGTCAAGGACGATCGTGAACACGATTCGCCGATCCCTCGAACTGGTGAAATCCCTGGATGACCGCCTCGAAATTGTGGCCTGGCTTTACTGCTGGATGATGCCACGGAACATCCTTCGCCAGTGGATGTTGTACAAGCTCAGTGAATCTCTGTGTAGTGCCGACTTCACGCTTCACAAGCGCTTGTCGTCTGCGATGGCGCTTCCGGGCTGTGATAACGTCTTCACGCCGGCGTCCAGCAGAAGCGCTCTCTACGCTTGCATTATGACAAACGAACCGTTCTCGGGAGCACTCGACCACCAGGTCGTCGGCTTGTATGTCTGGCGCGGGCTGCCGTACCTCGCTGTTTACGTATCGGGAGAAAGGATTCTGCGCCAGTTCAAGGCTGCTTTTGGCACGTTGATGCTCACTGACTCCGAAGCTCTGCTGGATGGTTATCACTTTGACCTGGAATCCAAATTTGCAGCAATTTGTCCCAACATTGGCGGATCGAGTTGGCTGGGAACGGGCGAAACGGAAGGTGCAAACGGTTTCGCCTTGATGGCATCTCAAGAAAATGGTCAACCAACTTCCAAGTACCAGCTAGCTGCCAATGAAGATGCAAGACATTACGGTAAGAATAAGTTTATATTGCTTAAAGCCAGGATGAAGCTACTGGTCGCTTACTTTACCAGTAACAGATATACGCAAGACGGGACGAGCTAGCACCTTAAAGCTGCTCGGGTTGTAAAGACGATTGAGCTACTCAGTCTTGTGGTCTTCATATAACCCATCTCCGGACTCTACTTGCCAAGTACGACATAATAATGTCCACCGATGCAAAGTTGACTACCTTGATAGAGTTTGCACTAAATGTCAGACGCTACGAAGTATGGATGCTTACAAAAAATTGGGAGGACGCTTAAGCTTCGCTTTTAAGAGTGGAACGCGATAGCATTCAAAGATCCCTGACTGCTACTCATGGTTCCCGACGGCTGCAGCTTATGCAACCGTATGGTTACTGGCAAACAATGGCGGCAAACGCTATGCACGTAGGCGAGCTTTCTGGTGGAAACGCGGCCTCTTGCGTGGGCCGATCCCAGATATAGTGCACAACCGCGCCAAAGAAATTACATAATTTTCAGCTTTTCGTATTTGTTTCGCACTTTTAATATTTTAGTCTGAGAAGATTTAACATAAAAGGCATGCGCTGTGGGTGTATTGTTTCATGACATTTGTTTGTGGATTGTCATTCTCAATGTCCCGATGAATAGCTTTGCCAAGAATGCAAGACAACGTATGAGCAACATTAATGATAGAATGGTGTGGCATACCTAAACGTGGTTGGGGATGATCTTTTCTCGGTCGCGGGTGCCGACGCCGGATTCTCTGCTAGACGGGGCCCTAAACGCTATCGCGTTAATAATTATTGAGGTTAGGCTAAAACGCCTGACAGATAACGAGAACTGAAAGTTGGCGTTTTGGTTCTTCAGCTAGCGTCGCTTGAGGATCAATCAAGCCCGGCGAGCAGCATTTCCGGATAATGTACGCGTCGGCTTGCTTATCGCATTTGTTTAAATTTGTCTTTGAAGACGTGGTGCCGGAGTAAGACCGGTAAGTTGCCATCCGAATGATCTTTCGGTCATACTTCATATAAGTGTTAAATGACGTGGCATAATTTTGGTTGCCCAAAACTACTTCTATAGCTCGCATTTGGAAATGCAGCGTGACTGCAATCGCGTCGTTTTAACTCTGTGTTGCTGTCGTATACTGCTTTTTGTGCGTATTCCCACGCTTGCCTTTTGTGCCCACGCAAGAATCTGAAACACTCACTTGAGTGTAACTGAGTATTAGTACAGCTGCTTCCACAGTTGCTTATCGTGGTAGTAAAGAGCTTGCTTCTTGCATGAAATGAGTGTTTCCATCAATATTCTGGGGCGTTTCAATTTAGGACCTCGATATTCAAAGCATTTCTTTATACGGGTAACCTGCGATAAAGCTTTTACTTTACCATGACCGTATGTGCTACACGCATGTATCAATTATTATTTGAAGAAAACAAAAATGTCCAGTCGTAGGAATTTCGTTACCAAGCACGTGACTGCAAACGTTATTCAGAGGAAGGACTTTCGCCAAAGTTAGCCGCAGCTTCCTCCAACATCGCGAGTCTGAAGGCGCTACTGAGAAAGCTTGCACGTGACGTCACCGACGCAGCTTGTAACCGTGCTGGCTGTCCAATATGGCGCCAAGGATGACCTCAGTGTGTCATATTCACTGCTGCTGGTAACCTGTTTTATGGAGGAAGTAAAGCTTAGGAAAGGCCGCTGCCCTCCCGGCACTGTTGGAGAGTGTCGAAGCCGGACGAGATGCCATGGACGCAGCTGCTTGCCGCCATGGCTCACCAAAATGGTGCCTATAGGATGACGTCAGTGCAAGCTATCTGCCGTCTAGACAGTCCGAGTTGTGCCTACTCACGTCGCCTCCCATAGGCGTTCTCTGAGTCAAAGGTACTTGGACCGTGGCAACACCCGTCACTGGCACAAAACGCGATCTGTGCACTAGTACACTACTTGAAGTGCACCGGTTTAAGAGATCGCTTATAGTGTCCCTGTGCATCACCCCATGTGCACTTTGTGCTCCCTCTCTCCCTCTTTCTGTTCCTTCTTTCCCTTACCCCAGTAGAGTAGCAAAGCGTACGCTGGTCTGGTTGACCTCCCTGCCTTTCCTTTCCTTGCTCTCCCTTTCTTTCAAGCGAGAGAAAGAGTGCAGGGGGTACATTCGTAGAGAACGTGTGGAAAGGTAGCGTCCTAATTCTTCTGTCCTTGGCTCGACAAGTGCAATAAAAAGATTTGACCGAACTACACAACAGGCTACTTTCAATTATTGCGTGGAGTAACTTTGTCCATAACTTGAATACTGCGCAAAATGACGTGTAAGCGAACTATATTTTGATTCTGTCCACTCACGTGCCGGAAATTTGACGGGAAGGTGTCTTAATGACCGGCTACGAGAACAGTTTAAATGTAAGGAATTACGGTCATTTGTCTTCTCATTATCAGGACTGCGGCTGCGCACCGGTGTATGATTCCTGCCTTGTTCTTGGAAAGCACTAAGATAAAGATGTGCGAGAGATTACTGAGGCTCACGCTATCTGTCGGAATAGTGAAACGTGTGTTGTTGCCCCTTCGGTCGACTTGTTAGATAAGGAGACGGCCTTTTTGGGTGGCTGGATCGGGATGATTGTGGCGCAACTGTATGTATAGGTTAAATAGGTGGCTGTTTCATGGAAATACAGTTGCTGAAGTTAGCGCATTCTGTTGGCATCTCCCTCCTGTCCTTGTCCGCTGGTGCTAAATGTCGCGGTACAACGCGGACAGAAGACAGGGAGACGTTCTTGAAGAACAGCACGACAACCTGTTCAAACAGAACAGAGACACGTCTTCTTCGTTCTCGAAAAATCCCACTGACCCACTAGACGGAGTCCGTTAATGGCCCCATTGTCGTTGTCGTCTGCTTAGAGCACACGTGTCATTTTCCCTCCGAATGAAATCGTGGTAGCTTGCACTAGTGGCGCAAGGCTAAAGACACAGCGGAACTGATGGGTTCCTAGCTGGTCCTGGCTATACGAATGATGCTAAGTTATACGAAGTGTATAAGCATTTCCTCGTGGTCCGTGGCATCGGGGAACGCCTCGCGAAGCACTTGCAGTCTGAGCACACGATGGGGAATTGGGGCGAAAGCTATGCACAGTGTACAGGCGGCGGGCTGCAGACGACACGCCGGGATGACGTCACGGCGCATGCGCAGTAGTGCGCAGCTGGTGGGAGCTCGGCCAAGTCGCCGCCAGAGGCGCCTGCTGCAGTCACGGACAAGGTCCCGGTATGTTCCAAAGGTAGTGCAAACCATTGTTCAGATAGGAAAGGAGAATTTCCTCCCCGCCCTCTACCCCTCTCCTGACTTCGCCGTTTTCCGCTCTCCCATTGGACGAGGCTTGACACGTGACGAATAACCTGCGCGGCTTTCGTTATCGCGGGAAAACGGCGCCATTAGTGAGCGTAGAAACAACGGGACACATGTGCGCTGTGCGTGAGCGTAGGCTTTTTACATTTTTGAAGACGCGCTCGGCTGCAGCATGATGCCGACTTGCTGTGCTGTTGGATGTTCGAATAGCATTGCCAAGGGGGGCAAGCTTTTTGCGGTTCCTCGTGGCAAACGAACCTTCAAACGGCGCGCAATATGGCTCCACCGTATCAGAAGAAAGAAATTTGACTGCCACCGAGGGAGGTCATTACTGAGGCAGGTTCTGATCGCTGCTCTCACCCAGTTAGTGATGAACGCGGGAAGGTGGGTGCGTTCGCGAGTTCACCATCAGCCAACGACTTAGTAAAAAAAAAAAAAGTCTCGGTTTATGCTCTGCGGCGAACAAAAGTGTGCATTTTGGCAATATGAATACCAGCATTCATGACTTCTCATAAAATGAGCACAATGAAACAATCACCAATTAAAGAGCAAAACGCAGAAAACGCGCGCACACACGGGAACCAAGGCACATAACTGAGGGGAAAATAAAAGCGCGCTGATGCATTTTGGAAAAAAAAAGACACGTTGAGGGTATTTAGCACATAAATACCGCCGTGTTGTTTGTGCATAGTTTCATGTAGCTCTTTGTTTTTGTAAGTGCGTCAGGTAAACAGAACACCATTCGATCCCTAGAAACAATCAGCAGTAGTAGAGACTGCTTAGGATTGCGTTTGACTTGTTCTACCTTTTGTTTTCCTCATGTGAGTGACGCAGATTCTAATAATAATTGAAGGTACTACATAACTTACGTAGATATCTTACGTATGAACAGCCTTGTGAAAAGGCGCCCAGAACAGTCGCCTTTCAAGCAAGCGCTTCAACGCGCCGCATGCGATACGAAATGAAGCGGGCGGTAGCGGCCGCGCGCTTCGCTCACTAATGGCGGCCAAGAGGGAGGGGCGAGGAGGAAATGGCGCGGAGAGGAGGAGTTGGCGCTACCTTTGGAAAATACAGGGACCTCAGTCAAGGACACCGCGAGCGTTCGGCGCTATTGCGGGGAAACGGAGAAGCTCGGATAGCGTCGGCAGCACCTCTGCGCGTTGCCTCATTGGTGCTGCTACCATTTGTTTGTCTCTCTCTCGCCTGCTCTCATTTTCTCTTTCTCTCTCCCGGGCATAGCGAGGGAAGTTTCTTACTGTCAAAGTAATAACCTTGGGCAAATAGAAAGCGCAGAATAGTTTACAGGCGTTATCTCTTTACCGAACACGTACAGTAAACGCCCATTGCGCGTGGTCGACGCAATGGAGTCCTCCGAACCAGCTTCTTGCGTGAAAGGTAGATAATCGCTGAGGTAGATAATCGTGAAAGGTAGATGTGAAATATGTTCTTATAGTGTGCTGTGTGTATAACCAAATGGAGCGTAACAGAATGAAGCCTCAATGCAGCGATCGCACGGGTTCGCAGCGACAGACGGCACGCCTGCATGTGTTTCGCTTTCGCTGCGAGTGCGTTTTCGCAGCGTGCCGTGAGCTTCAGGCCGTAGCATATGAACATTTGACAGCACACTAGCAACCATTGTCGCGTGGACGCTATCAGCGCTGTTCAAAAATAATTTCCTCATAACTAGGGACTTCGATATACACGGCGACTCGTGATGTGCCATCGCGACGTTTCAATAATTTTTTTCTTCAAAATTCTAGGACGTTTCAATAACGTTGTTTCTCAAGTTGCGTCGCACTTTATGTTTGTCGGCATATATTCTCAGCGAGGAATTTTCCGGTGCTTCTTTTTGTTAATCCAGTACATTCAGTGTTTGGTGCTACCACATATGCCATGCCTTTTTTTGAATGTGCTTCTTACCGTTCCCTTTCCATTCTGGTGAACTTGCCAGTATCTAGCATCAACAAGTTCATAGACCAAATCTTCATGACATTAACCGAGCAGCGTGCGCGGGCGAGCTTCTCAGTCCACGCTTTCTGCTACTCGTCGAACATCGCAGCCCCAACGCCGTAGCAGAAATCTACCTCGCTGAAGTGCTTGCTACACACCCGATTTGTAGCTGATGGCTGCTTGCTGGTTTTAAGTTTCGCAATCCAAGGTACACGCCGCTTCTTGGCCGGCGGGTACGTGTGAAGGCTGACACCGGGCTCCGTTGCGTACATCCGGCGCTGCGGCCGCCTTCAAAGGCAGCCACTACCTATTATAGTGCTTTCAAGTGTCCTCAAGCAGACACCCGAGGCGGGAAAACATCACCACTTATTCAGAACCGGAGCACAGGTGGGACTTCAAACTTTAGTTTTCAGCTTGCTTCGGCGCTTCCGCGCAGCCGACGCGGCCGCTGTGTCCGCGTGATCCCTCAGACCACGTCAAGCCGACGGTGGCGCCAGCTTTTCCAATTGTGGAGCTCGCCCCCAGTATTGACGCGTGAGAACGAGTTCGAATATGAGCCACAATTTAACACCACATAATTATGAACCATCAACCTCTCTATATGGCTTTCATAGATTATGAAAAGGCATTCGATTCAGTAGAGATATCAGCAGTCATAGAGGCATTGCGTAATCAAGGAGTGGAGGAGGCATACGTGAATATCTTGACAAATATCTACAAGGATTCCACAGCTACCTTGGTTCTCCACAAGAAAAGTAGAAAGATACCTATCAAGAAAGGGGTCAGGCAAGGAGACACAATCTCTCCAATGCTATTCACTGCATGCTTAGAAGAAGTATTCAAGCTCTTAGACTGGGAAGGATTAGGAGTGAGGATCGATGGCGAATATCTCAGCAACCTTCGGTTTGCAGATGACATTGTCCTATTGAGCAACAATGGAGAGGAATTACAACAAATGATTGAGGACCTTCATCGAGAAAGTGCAAGAATTGGGTTGAAGATGAATATGCAGAAGACAAAGATAATGTTCAATGGCCTGGCAAGGGAACAAGAATTCAGGATCGCCAGTCAGCCTCTAGAGTCTGTAAAGGAATATGTTTATCTAGGTCAATTACTCACAGGGGACCCTGATCATGAGAAAGAAATTTACAGAAGAATAAAATTGGGTTGGAGTGCATACGGCAGGCATTGCCAAATCCTGACTGGGAGCTTACCACTGTCGTTGAAAAGAAAAGTGTACAATCATTGCATTCTACCGGTGCTAACATACGGGGCAGAAACTTGGAGGTTGACAAAGAAGCTCGAGAACAAGTTAAGGACCGCACAAAGAGCAATGGAACGAAAAATCTTAGGAGTAACGTTAAGAGACAGGAAGAGAGCGGTGTGGATCAGAGAACAAACGGGGGTAGACGATATTCTAGTTGACATTAAGCGGAAGAAATGGAGCTGGGCAGGCCATGTAATACGTAGGATGGATAACCGGTGGACCATTAGGGTTACAGAATGGATACCAAGAGAAGGGAAGCGCAGTCGAGGACGGCAGAAAGTCAGGTGGGATGATGAGGTTAGGAAATTCGCAGGCGCAAGTTGGAATACGCTAGCGCAAGACAGGGGTAATTGGAGATCGCAGGGAGAGGCCTTCGTCCTGCAGTGGACATAAATATAGGCTGATGATGATGATGATGATGATGAATTATGAACCGGAGTACAGGCATGCCACCACAAAAAAGGCGCCCCTAGCTGTGAATAGTGGTGAGCCGTGAATATGTTGAACCATACTTATTGCATTGCATGCAGCTAAAACTGTGTTTCCGAAGTAATCTTATGACCTTCACCTTCCAGCGCGTGCATGGGTCGTGAGCGCAGGTGCTATAACTGTTGCATAAAATATCTTGCTCCTGAAAACAGAACTCAATCAGGCCGCGGCTCCCGCTTGTTCCTACACTCTAAGCCAAAAATAGAGAAAATGAGAGTAACTGCAGTTTTTAGTCCTCAGGACTAACATTTAGTCCCCAGAGGGACCAACTGGAACAAGATGGCTGACATGTCGAAAATAGAAGGACTAAGTGTTTAGTCTCCGGTTTGAAAGGGAGCAACGGAAGGACGAACGGCAACGCTTGCTCTCGTCATGCAACCGTTGCTCTCCCACAGAACGCCGCATGCATGCTGCCTCCTGCATTTGCACGCGCTCACATCTCTATTCACGAGCCAGATTTTCTTGCGGGCTGGCGTAGGGGGACTACGTTTTGCAAATAGATACGCATGCACACAAATGAAGTAAATGGTTGCACCAAAGCGTCAGCGGCTGAAGCTGCAGTCGAGTCAGCGCATTAACGAACAACCTGCAACAAAAAGAGCCTGAGAACATCGCAATAAAATGTGAAGCTACGCGGAACCCCGTACAACGTCGCGACAAACAGCTGATAGCGAGAACCACGAGAACCAGCAGATAGCTAGAACCATCGAAGACCATATAGCTGGTCTTCGATCTTCACATAGTGGAAGGGCTCCGATTTTTTTTAGGGGAGGGGGGGTGCAGGGGGAGGCTAATAATACAGATTATTAATCTATCATATCGAGCACAATTTACAGGCAAATCGCAGTGTTACATAGTTTGCCAAAAATGTTGATTTAAAAGCAATGCTGGGGTTTATGCGAAAACCACGATTGAGGCACACTGCAGAGATCGTTTCGACAATTTCTGAGCCTACAGCTGATGTTAACGATAGCCGGAAGTTATCTAAAACGAAGTGACGGCGCAGGCAGTTAATATCATTCAACTCACGCCCCAGCGACGGCTTTCAAAGGATAACGTAACCCAATCTCTAAGGCCATGCTTTTGCTGGCTGCAGACCACGGAAGCAATCCAAAAAAAGAAAATACGTCATAGAATTTATTTCTACGATAAACTATAGCGTAAGATGTGGACTGTTCGGTGGCTTGTTTTGCCTCGCAACATATATACGTAGCTGGGCGTAACACGGCACAAAACTTGAGTTTACTGGTGAATATTGTTGGCATCACGGAGGCCACAACAACCTCACAAGTATGCAGGTGGCGCTTTTGTTTCTCCTCAGTATGCTTTTTTAGTTTCTTGGTTAGTTTGGTAGGACTACAGTGTACTAGAAGGGGGCAGTGGGCTTACTCTCCGGCGGAGGCTATGCGATGCGGCGGCTCCACGAATGTCACAGATATGAGCTTCTCCGATAGCCCGAGCGGCGGCGCTGGCGTCAGTTTCAATGGAGCGTGGGTGCGACGGCGCAGCTGCCCAGTGCCCGCCCAGTGCCCGATCATATTCGTTGGAGTTGCAGAGCTGCGTTGTTTTTTTTTTTTTTTTTTGTGGACGTCTTTTTTTCGCACATAGCCTTCAAGAGATTAGTATGCCTTGCAGTAACTGAGCCATGCCGCGGCATCGACAAAATCACTGTTACGCGCCTGGGTGCCAAACAGGCTATTTTTATGTGAAGGATGGGCCGAAGTTGTCCTTGTTTGACGTCCCGAAGGATAAAAATAGGCGGGAAGAGTGGGAAAAAAACCTCCACAGAGCTGACAAGCCCCTGGACGACACGAGCGCAGTATGCAAGCTCCATTTCGAGCCACGTTTTGTGCTCATGTCCACCGCAGTTCCTGATCACTGAATTGTCTTTCTTTTTATGGTCTAGTTAGGTCAGTTAGCGAAGGAAACTGCGAGGAAGGTACACTGGGCTCCTTACTGGAAGTTGACTATCTCGAAGCATCATGTGACCGAAATGAGTGCAGTCACACTGCTGCTAGCGCTACTGCCACAGAGGCCACACAAAACGTGGTGCCCCAGCATTGCACGGGCCTGCGGGTTTCAAACGACCATAACCAGCACGTGGCCAGAAGCGACTCGAGACTCACTTAACACATTGCGGGCTATGTTGCGCGGGAGTGTATTGTCAATTCCAGCACAAAATACCAAGAATACATAAAGCTGCTTACTATGACGCCACCAGGCGAAAGTTTTCATGCCCGGCTAACAAACTTCTGTGACCGAGGAGGGCTCCTTTATCCCTCCAGTCAGCTGTACGGCTTCGTGAAAAAGCTAGAGGATCTTTTCACAGAATGCTTCTGTCAGAGTGAGCCACACTCTGACAGCGTTATGGACATGCTGGCAGTTAATTGTTAAGAGTAAGCTTCCCCTCGAAGTTGGCTGCAATGTGCACACTTTTAGCCTCACAGCTAAAATAATTAGTTTTTACATTGTCACACGTCTGCATTTTTATGTGAAAGAAATTAACTGTGACAAGGCAGGAAAGCGGGAGACGACCAAGCTGCTGAAGTTGAACCATTGCTTATGAGTTGAAATGCATGAAACAATGGCTTGCTGTACTTGCAAATAAAAGCTTTGTGTCAGCAACAGCCCTGTTCTTTTCATTTTGCTTACCCTTACTTATATAGCTGTACATAAGCACAGGCCTGAGCGTAATTGTCAAGTGAACTAGTTTTCACTTTTTGTTCAGGCCTCCCTCCATTTCTTTATGGAAAACATCAACCTGATCTGACTTAATAATTGTGTGCCAGCGTAATGATGGTTAATAATAAACGCAGAAGGCTACTGTGAAGCATGGAACAACTAAAGTGCAACAATGAAATATTTAAGCCATATATACAAATTCATTTTGGCTAAGCAAAGGCACAAACCTGGTTAGCATGCCTGATGTGTTTTTTTTTTTTTTTTTTTTTTTTTTTTTTTTTTTTTTTTTTTTTTTTTTAGCCCAGCTGGGTAGTATGTGCGCACTGTGTTCTGTCTGACAAAATTTTACATTAGGTCGACACGGCATGAAACCGTATATTTGGTCACCGTCCCTTTCATTCAAAATTTTCTTTCAATTTTTTTTACGATTGCCCGATAATTCGGAAAATTTGAAGGCCCCTTCCACATAAGCCCAAGAGCAGCCGTCTTCCTTTTCCACAAGGTACTATTATGGCAAATATCATGTGGCCTAAACAAATATAGTGCTTGCTAAAGATATGTAAGGACTGTCAAGTATGCCAAAATTAAAAACAAATAAGAGTGTGAACTGCTTCGAACTGAAACCGTCAGAAACGCAAGGAAAATCAAAGCTTCTGTAAGCAAAGCTTCCATTGAAGTTGCCAGTGGCGCCACCTCTTGGATGCGACGCTGACTGCGTCAGAGCAGCGGCAGAGTAAGCCCACTGCCCCCTTCTAGTACACTGTAGTAGGACGTTAGTAGGCCGCGAATAGTTCAATTTTTTTTTAATTTTTTTTGGAAGCGGGTTGTGGCGCACGAGTTGCATGGTGAAAGCAGTGTAAAGCGGCAGTTTTAAACCGCGTTAGGGAATCTAGCGGAGGTAGCCGGATAGCGAGTTTGCCGTACGGCTTACCGTGGGGCTTTGTTCAGATATTTTGGTGGGCTTTCTCGTTAGGTGGACAATGGTGCGGCAGGCTAGGAAGGACAGGGGTGATGACGAGCTGGTGCAGTGCGAGGAGTGCAAACGTTGGTGTTATTTGGACGAGACGCACTTCGCCAGTTTAGCCGACGCTGAGGAGGCTAGCTTCGCGTGCAGGTCGTGTGAAGGATTTAAGGGAGCTGTGCGGCGGATGGAAGGGGAATGGGCAGCCAGTGTGGAAGAGCTCAAAGGGGAGCTGAAGGTGGAGCGAGAGCGGCGAATTGAGCTCGAAACTCGGATCGGCGAGTTGCTTCACAGGGAGGGGGCCGAGGCCGTCCTGGTAAAGCGAATAGCTGGCGAGCTACAAGAAGAACGGGAAAAGCGGGCCGTGCTGGAAGAGCGGGTGGAGGCGCTAATGGTACAGGCGGCGCGTAATCCCGGGTCAGCTCAGGCGGGCGGCGGGGACAGCGCGGAGACTCAGGCAGAGGCATGCCATGAGAGCAGGGAGGGACGCCTAGGGGCCGTTGAACAGCAGGCGAGAGCCGGCGGTAACACGGCGGTTCCACCACTCTACAGCGAGGTAGTGCGGCAGGCTTCGGGTGGGAAGGGACGAACGGCAGGGAGCACATCGTCACGTGTCAGTGGCGCACGGCGGGTGGAGAACCAGCTGGCGCGAACTGGAGGACGACAATCGCAGGCGGGAGGCAAACGTGTAGAGCGAAGGGTCCTAGTGGTGGGGGACTCCAACGTAGCTAGGGTTAAGGAGGGCGTCCTTACAACAGTGAAGGCAGACGGGCGGGTGAGGGTGGAGGCCCAGTCAGGGAAGTGCATGGTTGACGCAATGGCAGAAGCTCAGAAGGTGGTATCGGACAACCTCGAGCATGAACATCTGGTCGTTATCCATGCTGGTCTCAACGATGTGCTGAAGGGAAGGAGCCAGAACCTAAACGGACAGTTAGAGGTTGGGTTGCGTAAACTCAGAGAAACCTCTGCGAAAGTGCATGTGACCATATGCACAATCCCACATGTCCGGGGCCAGGCTAGCGCGATGGAATGGAGGGTGCGTGAGGCTAACCGGGTCATTAGGGGTCTGAGCAGACAACTTGGGTACGGTGTAATGGAGGTAAACCGGGAAGTGTACGAGTCTGGCTCCCAGCCTTTTGCACAGGATGGCATTCACTACAGTGGTGCCACGGGCGGGAGCGTAGGTAGTAGGATAGGGCGCCAAGCTACGGCTTTTTTGGGGGGACCCAGAGCCCTAAGACCACCAGTGTAGACGAAGACAGACCCAGAGAGGCTCCAAGATTCAAGAAACGTAGAATCGGTAGAAGAAATAGACGTAAGCACCAGGGGCAAGGTCATTCTGACATAGGTTACATTAACATGCAAGGTGGCAGGAATAGGCTGAAGTGGGAGGAGATAGACGAGCAACTAAGGCAAGAAAAGCTGATGGTATACGGGTTTGTGGAGACACATCTTAGGGACATGGAGCAACCTCCCTGTAACCCTGACTATGCATGGGAATATTGCAATAGAACAGAGGGAAGCAGAAAAGGGGGTGGAATTGGTGCATTCATTCATAAAAGTATGAACTGGCAAAGGGTCAAACAGGAATGCAAGGAGCACTTATGGCTAAAAGGGAAAGTTGCAGGAGAGCAGACACTCCTTGGCTTTGTATACCTGTGGACAGGAGCAAATGCCACAGAGGAAAACAAAAAAATGCTGGAATGCATATCAAGTGACATTAATGAGCTAGGAGAAGGGTGCGAGATTATTATACTAGGAGATATGAACGCACACATAGAAGACATGGACGGGTACACAGACTCAACAGGCAACATGATGCTGGATATGTGTGAAATGCATGACTTAGTTGTATGCAACAGTACTGAGAAGTGTGAAGGGCACATAACATGGGAGGTAGGGAGCCTGCAGTCGACGATAGATTATGCACTAATGTCACATAGGATGCACGATAGGCTAAATGTAATGAGCATAGATGAATATGGCTCCAGAAGTCTAGGTAGTGATCACAAACGTATTAAGGTGAGTTTTAGAAGGGAAATGAAAGTAGGTAGGAGGCAAGATGAACAACCAGGTGGGATATTTTACTCGGAAAAGCAGCTTGAAATAGCAACCCAGCAAATTGAGGAAGTAATTTCAGAGGATACAAAAACAGAATGGACATATGCAAATTTAACAGGACTATTTGAGCTAGAGCTTACTAAGGTACGAGTCAGGACAAAAGGGAACAGAAGACGTAAACCCAAGAGCTGGTGGGATGAGGAGGTTAAGAAGGCCATAGAGAAACGCCAGGAAGCATCCAGGGAACACAGATATTCAAAGCAGAGGGGTGAACCAGAAGCTGATGTAGGCAGAAAATGGAACAACTTCTTAAGCTGTAGAAGGGAAGCATCCAATTTGATCAATGAGAAGATCAGAAGAAAGGGGAGCCAATGGTTGTCAGAAGTAAACAAAAAGGATAGAAAAGCAGCGAAGAAATTTTGGAAACATCTCAACTCCTTGAGTAATAAGACTAGCCTAGAGCAGAGGTTTATAGTTACAGCTCAAGGTGTTCGACTAGAGGGAGATGAGGCAATGGAACATATAAGAACAATGATGACAGAAAAATTTAAAGAACGAAACGTAGCATGTGCTCAATCAGGTGAGGATGGACTAGTCAGTGCAGTGGCTCCACTGGCACAAAGCGAGTGGGAAAGGGCAGAGAAGAGGGTTCCTAGTAGCACGTCGACAGGTCCTGAGTGCTCCCTCAAGGGCTGCAGAAGATAGCGCCAACCTTTCCCTTTCCCTCAAGAACCACTTATCATCATCATCGACAGGTCCTGATGGCATCCCAATTATGTTGATAAAGACATTGGGCCCAAAATCTAAGAAAGCATTAAGAGAGGCAGTGAGCAAAATGATAATGGACGGTAAAGCCCCTGACGGGTGGAGACTGAGCAGGATGAGCATGATATATAAGGGAAAGGGGGACAAAGCCAACATAAACAACTACCGTCCCATAACAGTGACGTCAGTGGTTTACAGGGTGGTGATGCAGATTATAAAGGACAGACTGCAGGCATGGGTGGAGAGCGAGGAGGTGCTGGGGGAACTACAAAATGGATTCCGAGAACAAAGAAGGTTAGAAGATAATCTGTTCTCATTGACACAGTGTATTGAAATAGCAGAAAAGGAACACAGGCCCCTATGGCTTGCCTTTCTGGATATCAAGGGAGCCTATGACAGTATAATCCAAAAGGATTTGTGGGACATACTGGGCACTCTAGAGGTGGAAGATGGAGTAAGAAATCTTTTAAAAGATATCTATAAAAGTAACAGGGTGCTTATAAAATGGGAAAACAAGGTATCTGGGCCTATAGAGATACAGCAGGGGCTTAGGCAGGGGTGCCCTCTGTCACCTCTGTTGTTCATGCTGTATTTACAAGGATTAGAGAAAAAATTAGAGAGGAGCGGACTTGGCTTCAACCTTTCCTATTCCAAGCAGGGAGAATGGATTAAACAGTCATTACCAGGACTGATGTATGCAGATGACATTGTACTTATGGCTGACAGCAAGGAAGACTTGCAGAGATTAATGGACATCTGTGGTAAAGAGGGAGATAGCTTAGGTTTGAAGTTTAGTAAAGAAAAATCGGCAGTCATGACTTTTAATGATAATCAGGGCAGCGAGCATAGGATACAGGAGGTTACGCTGGAGGTGGTGGATAAGTACAAATATCTTGGAGTGTGGATAAACAATGGGGCTGAGTACCTAACGGAACATGAAAAATATGTGACGGCTAAAGGTAGCAGAAATGCAGCTGTGATGAAAAATAGGGCACTGTGGAATTACAATAGGTACGAAGTGGTGAGAGGGATTTGGAAAGGGGGTGATGGTCCCTAGTTTGACTTTCGGCAATGCGGTCCTGTGCATGAGATCAGAGGTTCGAGCAAGGTTGGAAGTTAAGCAGCGAGGGGTAGGTAGACTGGCTCTGGGAGCACACGGAAATACACCAAATCAGGGGGTACAGGGTGACATGGGATGGACGTCATTCGAGGGCAGGGAAGCCAGCAGCAAGATAGAATTTGAGGAGCGATTGAGAGAGATGGCAGAAAAGCGGTGGGCAAGGAGAGTTTTCAGTTATTTGTACATGAGGAATGTTGATACAAAATGGAGGAAGCTGACCAGAAAACTGTCAATCAAATATTTGGACTGCAGGAGGGGTGCAAACCAGGAAACAGCAGTTAAGAAAAAGGTTAAGGAAACAGAGAGGGGTCTGTGGAAAACAGGGATGCAGACGAAATCAGCACTGGGCACATACCGAACTTTCAAGCAAGAAATTGCCAAAGAAAATATCTACGATAATTCTAGGGGAAGCTCTTTGTTGTTTGAAGCCAGGACGGGAGTATTGCGGACTAAGATGTACCGAGTCAAGTACCAAGGTATAGACACGTTGTGCTGTGCGTGTGGAGAAGAAGAGGAAACGGCTGAACACCTCATACTTTTCTGTAAGGGGCTTAACCCTACAGTGCAAGGCAACGGGGCTGATTTTTTCAAAGCATTGGGGTTTAGGGACAGTGAAGGCAAAATAGACTTTAAGCGGGTAGAAATAACCAAACAGAGGTTATCTGATTGGTGGATAAAATTAAGGCAGGGGTGAAATTTCACCCACCACAAAGTACAAATTATCTTAATAGTCATGGCTAGGTGGCGTATGTCACCGCCCGATTTAAAGGGTTCAGCCTCATCCATCCATCCATCCATCCATCCATGGATCCATCGCCTACTTCAAAGGGCAGTGGCTACATCATCATCACCATCATCTGTGCCCCGTTGTTTTGTGTTCCACAGGGAGGCACTGTCCAGTTTCTTTATTCTATGCTGTCCACACGTGTATTTCGGCGCCAATTTGCTTTGCCGCGTGATGTTGCGGTCATCAGGACCAATGCTCCCTGCTTCATGTGGGAAATGGCATGCGTGAGTATCGGTAGTGCTAAACGCTACACCTTCTCTCCTTACAGCAAGTCTATAATGTTATATTTAGTATCTTGCAAGCTATCTTGATCGGCGCGATAAAGGATGTCGCCCGCAGGTTTCGGGATACCACAGAGAGCTCGCTCTCCATGACTGAAGTGGAGAGATGCTACCGTCGACTCGCTGAATAAAAGGACAAGTTCCCAGCGGAGGCATGTAAAACTTAACATACACTTTTCCCGCAAATGGTATGTAATCGAAAAAACTTTATCATGCAAGTTCATGGCATGCTGGCCCATGTTAGGGAAACAGGCGAATGGGAAAACGGGGTAATGGGATATCCTCGCGCGTCTTCCGACTTAAAAAAATCGGTTGGTGACAGTACTTAGCAAAAGGTTGAATTTCAGTGTAGCGAAATTTCGATATAACGACGTGCCGATTTTGCTGACTTTGTGTCGAGGCTTAACTATCGTCATTCAATGCATCACATATTCATCAGATATTTAAATTTTGAACCATGTGTTAAAAGTAAATTTGCTTATTTCGTTCCTTAATTGGTTCAACTGCGGTGCTGGCAGTTCTGCAGCTAGCAGTGGATTCTATTTCTCTAGGGACGTGTATGAAAATTCATTTTGACTAAAGCATGCTATGAGAGCTGCCATGTGCAAAATGTTATTGCGCAAGGAGATGCATAATTCCCCTGGTCGTATTGATGTCTGCATATCCCTGAAATCCCAAAATCTTTTGCAAGCAAATTACAAAGAAAAGTTCTCATTCTGCTGGAGGATTTGAACTCGCAAATAAGAGATTGGCAGTCCAGGATTGTACCTCTCAACTGCTCTGGTGATGCTTCATCAGTGGCAAATATTGATCCTGGAGAGCAACATTGTGGCAGCAGCTGCTATGATTGTCACATTTAAAATCTGTATTGACCATTTTCGCGGCGATTCCGTGGGTGCTGCCATGTTTGATCACGTGGTGACGTGTTCATTGCGTGCCTCAACTACCTCCATTGCCTCCGGGTTTACAATGGAAGTGTATGAAGCCGGCATGGCTTAGAAAACCTCTGTTTTCGGAGCTATCATAGACGGTGACTAGGTGGACGACAAGAAGCTTTGATCACAGCTTCAGAGAACATGCAAAAACGCTTTCGGAGCTGATTAAGCATTGTCCAAATTGCGTAAGCAGCGTATATGGTGCTTGTTCTATAAAAGCGGGGCTAAATATGTATTCCAAGCTATCCAAGCTTTCCGATTACGAATTCAGTCAGGATTAGTGTGTTTTGCTCTTTGTTCTTTATTCGGCAAATATTTTGAAGCAGTATACTGTGTATAATCTGTATACTGGATAGAGCTGGTGTGGGTGTATGCTTTCTTCGTGTTCCAGCACATAGCCTTCCCAGCTGTGGAGGTGGTTCTTCATTATCTTCATTTACACGTAATGACAATTATTGAGTGTGTTTACTTCGTCTTCATATTCTAGCACTCTCCTTTTTATAATTTTTACTGGATGGCACTGACATCCTTTTGTCTTCAAGGTTAGCATGAGGGCTAATAATGGGGTATCCCAAATATAAACTTTTGAAAAGCTGGAAAAATCCAGAAGTAAGAAGCTAAAGTCTAGTTTTAGTCAAGAGCAGGGGCTATGTCTGGCCAGGAAAGAGGAGGAAGAAAAGCCGAGTCTTTCGACTTCACCACCAAGATGTGCAAATTCCACAAATGAATATAAGACTCAAACTTCTTTTACTTCTTGTTAGGACATTGCTCGCTCGTATCTGAGAATGGTGATTTTTGACGCTGCTCGAAACACTTTAAGGCTTACTACAAATAATGTTTCACCAGGTATCTCATCACTTCTTTGCCTAATGGACGAAACAAATTTTTTCTTCTGTCCTGACCAATTCTTTCCTGTGCAACAGTTAGGAAGCAGAAAGTGACTACCACTCCTGTTCTGCTTGCGCAAGTGATGTCACGAAGAAACAGGAATTGACACCTACAAGCAGATGGTGGCAGGGCTTTATTCATCGTTACTGCCTGCCTGAAATAAGGTGAAAGGAATCGTTCATGCACAATTACTTCTCACTGCTGGCATGTTTGTGACTGTTGGCGAACACAGTGTCGTCCTCCATGCCACCAAGGTTGTTGGACAGGCAGATCTTCAAAAATGTCCGCGACACAACCAAGCACAGCAAAGCTTTTCACTTACTGTGAACGCGATGATATACGGCATGACTTCAACGACCACTCGATATTTAAGCCTGCACAACTGTGTCGTTCGTCTTGCTCAAGGTTGCGAATAATATGACAAACGCATTAATGCTGCATTAACATTATTCTAAATCAGGACGACAAAAAAGGCATGAAATGCACACTGGCAGCTCTTAGCTTGCGCGCTTTAGCGTGAGCCATTGGGCTATGCTAGACAAATAAAAAGAAAACTGGGAAACAAAAATTTGTGTAAAACTTCTCGAATTGTACCTATACCAAAGTTAGGTCAGCCCTTGGGCCCCTCAGCAGGCCACATAGCAAACGTTGGTTATACGCTGGAAGTTCTGTGCGATCGCTACTGCGAAGAGGGACACTCTCTCCTCTTGCCCCATCTAGCCTCCGCAAGCGAAATTCCTTCCCTGCATTCTCCCATGCCGGAGCTGGGTAATCGTGTGATGCATACATCATGGGCCCCAGCTCTTTTTTTCTTTTTGCTAGCTTTGTCTTATTTTGATCTGTGCGTGAGAACACCCGATTAGCGATAGGTATAAAGTCATTGCCGCACAAACAAGCGGATCATAAAGCGTGATTGTGCTCTGGAACGCAGTATAAAATTACATAATTTGTCAGCAGGCTCGGCTGCACGACGTGTGAACAAGCAGATGAAACGGAAATACATCTCTCTTGCTATGGTGTGAAGTAAAACAAAAACACGCCAACATTTCGTTTGTGTTCTATGATTTTTCTAAACATTAATTTTTCTATTGAAGCAACAGAATATACAGTTAACAAATGTTGCCTTGAATACTCGAAGTGTCACATGTCACTATGAGCAACGTCACAGCATATACATAGACTTAGGCGCACTTGTTGATATACGTCATTCGCCGGTCTTGGAGCGTGGGCCCGTGAGGAGAACAACAAACGGCGCTTTGTTTAAAATTTCAGCTCTTTACGATGTGTGTAGAGTGCGCATTGTATGCACTGTGCTTGTAAGCTCAAAATGGCCAGAGCTGGTGAGGGGCGCTTTAAGAGGGTTGTGGGGCTTTAAATAAATTTTTGAACCATTGCGCGGGTATTTTAAAATTCTTGATTTGAATACGTATTCTCAATTTCAATAGTACATACCAGATAGAAAAGAAGTTATGGCTGTCATACAGACCAATTAGGCATGTCACCTTAGGAAACTATCACTTTAGAGATAATGCAGACTTGCGGATTGTTTTGTTAAATATCTCCTAATGGGTTTTGGGATAAGGCCAGTCGCGTGTTTTTCATTACATTTCTGTTACAATGTCATCCCTTTGAGGCAAAGTTCATTTCTTTTCATTGGCATTATATGTCTGATGTCCAATAATATTTTGTGTTTATAAAAGCTAATAAATATATAATGTACCTCATCTTGTTCCTGACAAAATTTGTGCCCTGAAGCTACTTTGAAAGCCGGCTTTGGCGGAGCAGTTTGGAAATGATAGATTTCCTAAAGGGGTTTTGTTCATGCAAAAAGGGCAAACTGAAAGAAATGAGCTCACACGCTATTTAATTAAGACAAAGAATAATGAATGTGCTCTGCTCCATATGTTGCACCCTCCTCAATTTGAATCTGCTCTGCGTCAATTGCTTCAAGGATGTTTCAATTTTTTCAGCATTAGAGCAGTCCAGCGCCTTTGTCTGCACTCAGAGAGAAAGATGCCAGAGCCAGATTGTGCCTTTCTTTATTAGTTTTTACTTTGCGGTCTGGTATGCTCTTGTTGGATGGTCTTCCATCATTAAAATGTGTGAATAACAAACTTTCTAATGGGGAGCATTCACTTCGTGTTTGCTTTCTTGCCCACTTTGTGGCTGTGTCTTGAATACAGCTTTCATGTGTGCTCTCAATGGCGAATGCGTGCCACCGTCACAAGAAGTGAATTCAATTTTTTTCCTATGGTCCAGGTTGCCACCGAACTTGATGAGCTCCTTTATATGTCTAGGAATGCAAAGTAAACAAAATGATAATGCTTTCTTCTTTATTGGCGAAAATTTCGATTTTAGCCGGCATCTAACCTTTAAGTGTAAAATCGTCCTGACTTCGCTTCCACACCTTAAACAATACTTAGATGGGAACAACTTGCTGTCTAAGTCCAGCATGGTTCTAGGGAAGGCTTTTTGATTGTCACTCTGCTCATTACCACAAATCCTGATTTTGCCGTTTATAACAAGGAACAAATGCGATTTTTTTTACTTTGCCAAGGCCTTCGATAAAGCGCCTCGATAAATTTCTGTATGAGCTTGACGCAGTCGAAATAGACACCAAACTTGTACTTTTTGTAAGAGCCTGCCTTGAAAACTGTGTTCAGTACGTCGAGGTCAGGAGTTGTATTTCTCAGAAACTTCCTGTTATATCAGGTGTACCACTGGGGTCAGTGGTACGGTCTTGGGATCCATTCTCTTTCTAATTAATGTCAATGACATAGCAAATATAGTTGATTGTGATTTGAAATAAAGCTTTTCACGGTACACATGTAGACAGTAAAGTCAAAAAGCCAACCGAAATAGCCTCAGCAATGACCTTGATAAGGTTTGCTGCTGGTGTGAATAGCGAGAAATGCACTTGAACAATGAGTGCTCTGTTATGAAGGTATGCAGCAAGAAGACACCTTTACACTTTCCCTATTTCATTGGCAACATTGTACTTAATGATGTTTCTGCCTATGATTGCCTTGGGGTAATGGTAATGGAACACATGAGGTGGAACAAGCACTTTGGAAACATTTACCGTATTTACTCGAATATAGGCCGACTCCGATTCTAAGCCGACCCCCCAAAAGTTCGAAGTCAGAAAAAAAAAAACTTACCTCGAATGTAGGCCGAACGAAAAAGCGAGGACAGCATTCGCAAAATGAAACAGCATTTATTAAATATGAACATGCCGAGCTCATTCTATGTCACCATCGCTGCTAGCCTCGTCGCTATCTTCCTTACTACTGACATCTTCAAACAGTGCGCTATATTCAGTACCATCCAGCGCATTAGAGATGCTGCATTTTTGGAAGGAGCGCACGTTGCGGCGCACGCAAAAACCATCTCCCGTGGCCCCCTCCAACGACAGACCGATGCCGAAGTTCCGCCCGGCTTGAACGTTTGACGATGCCTCTACGGCTAGCACAACTACTGTATTTACTCGATTATCACGCTTCCTCGATTGTAACGCGCACCCGCGATTGTATTCTCACGCTTCCTCGATTGTAAGTCGCAGTTTCGCCCGAAAGGCGATGCATCGAATGCGGTAGCAAATTAGTAGACCGCTATTAACAAGCACGGTGTCACGCGCGCTCAAGCAAACATGAACACATCTCGCTCGTTGACCGCGGAAACGAACTGTCAAAACGCTGGAGACGAAGCGCGCCTTCGTGCTAGCATGCCTCTCGCTTCAACGCGGCGAAAACACGGCGCGCGGCGGACTTTACCCGTCGCAGATTGCTTTCAAGATAGGGCCAAGGCGATCGTATCGCCGGAGCGGATCGTCGCAGATTACGTCCTGCTTCGGTCCACTGAAACCGTTCCGCATTGCTTTGCTGGCGAAAATCCTCTCCTGTTTGCGCCAGTCCCGCTCGCAAGTTTCGGATTCTCCGAACGCCCGTGATGCGGCCCGATTTCCGTCCGTATCCGCACAGATGAGCACTTTCCTTTTAAATGCGGCATCATGATGAACTCGGTACTTCATGCTGATAGATAGAGCAGACGCTGAGAACGTGAAGACAGACGGTAGACTATTGCCTAAGCACGTGTACTGCAGCACACGGAGGAAGCTTCCGCATGCTACGGTAGCTAGGCTCGACGCGCGTGCGAGGCGGCCATTCTGAAATGCCGACGCAGATTTAGGGTCGTGTTGAACGTGCGCGTTAGACTCGAGTAAATACAGTATTCGTTTAGAAAGCGGCACTATAGTGGCATCGCCCATTTGGTGCCATTACGATAACGCCACACCGCGCGCCGATGCTACACCATACCGATACTACCGATACGACGCAGGTCAAAATGGCGACGTCGCTCGTGTACTTCAGTTGGCTACTGGCGCGGCTAGTAGCGGCTGCGATACTGACTTTCTAGATGGCGCTAACTATGCACCATATTTATCAGTTTCAGTTAAAAACTAGCGCGTTTTTTAAAATCCTCGAATCTAAGCCGACCCTGGAGTTTCGTATGTGATTATTTGAAAAAAACTATCGGCCTAGATTCGAATAAATACGGTACGTGAGCGCTATGCGAACATTATGGGACTTTTGTCGCAAGCCTTCAGGAGACCCCATAGTGGTAAAGTTTACAGCGTTCGCTAGGCGTGTCAGACCTCTCCTCAAATATGCATTAGCTTCGTGGTATCGCTAAGCAAGAAAAAAACAGCTAAATTAGAATGAGTAGAGCGAATAGCAGTTAGCTTCATCTGGTATCACTACAAAACTAATAGTGTGTCATCACAGATGCCGAGTATTCTTCACCAGCCGAGGCACACCAAAGTGACTAAAACTTGTATTTAATATCCAACATTATGAAATCATTTTCCTTGTGTCCTTTTTCTCCTGTGAATGCTCATGAAAACCTGAGACGAATGATATTGGTGCTACAAGCCATGAATGATATAGACATTCATTATTTATTAGGCAATGAATGGAATGAATTGTCTAAGAGCAATGTTCGTAGTAGAAATGTGGATGTATGTACCGTAAAATTCCGAGCAAGCGCCACCCCCCCCCCTCCCCAAGCAAGTCGAAATTGCGGCAAACTGAGGGGGGGGGGGGGGGGGCGCTGTCCCGGAACGGCACCAAAATTCCAAGATGGGCGACGAAATTTTCACGCCAGGAAAAAAAAACTCAGTGTGCATGGATTTAAAATTTTAGTGCACTGAACTTTATTTAGGCCAAATATTTGTTATATATCTTAATCACTTTCAAAACCATCAAAATGCTCTTCGGAGTCAGTCGCAAAGAAAAGATTGCAGCATTCCGCTTGAAGTCCGGCCCGGTCTTCTGGCACCACGGCTCCAACATCTGCCAGTCCGCTATGCAGGTCGCCGTCCTCCGAGCCATCGAGTGCGTTGCTAATGCCGCACCCCTTGAAGGATCGTGCCACTGTCTCGTCGGGTACAGCGGCCCATGCCTCGGCAACAAAATCAAGCACTTGTTTCCGCGACGGCTTCTTCAAGTTTCCCTTTGGGGTTCGCTCTTCCTCACGCATATATTGCTCCCACAAACGCCGCAGGGTAGATTTAAATGGCTTATTCCAATAAACGTCAGCAGGCTGCAGAATGCTCGTGCACCCTGCAGGCACGTAGAGCACGTCGGTATCGTACTCCTCGAAGGCATTTTTTGCAGCTTGCGTTTTGTGAATGGGCGCTTGGTCCAGTACCAATAACCGTCGCACGTCGTCGACGTTTGGGGACCACTCTCGACAGCCATTCTTGCATCTTCACCGATGTCATCAACCCGTTCTTTGTGGCGGTGAGACGAACATTTACTGCGAGTGGGAAAAAAAGTCAGCATTGTGATAGAACGAACTCGGCGAAATTGTGACTAATCGCCCCCATCAATAAAATAAAATTATTCTCACCTGGTATGCGAAGGCTCGCAAAGGCCCTGGCTGGAATTTTCCCGCTTTGCTCCTTGAATATAATGAAGGCTGGGAGCTTGTGACCGGTGGCGCAAGCAGCTAGGCAAACCGTGAAGCCTCGCCGGGCACATCCTGTGTTAGCGATCTGTATGGTGCTTTCGCCGATCACGTTGTTGGTCTTGTTGGCCGGGTTGTCTATTTGGACCATCATCTGATCCATATTGGCCATGTTGTACAAAGTGTAGCCATAGCGTCGTCGCAGGGAGTTCGCGGAAGACCGAAAGGCACTTGCTGCCTCCGAAAATTTCTCCGGCGTCTTCTGGCTCTCGTTTGTAGCGCGGCGCATTGCAACGCCGAACCGCTGCTTCTACCGATTTATATAATGGCTTGAAGCTACGAAGTTTCCCAACTGCATGCTGCTGGCGATCTTGACGGCCTCTTCAGAAAGAAACCGGTTGCTAACGGCACGTCCTGCACTTCTTTCACGCTCGAAGAACTCAAAAGAGCGCATCGTCCACGTATTCACTAAACACTGGTGCGCCGTTACTCAGCTTCCGTCGAAGTTTTGCCTTCCCGTAGTTTTGCTGCAGCAAATTGTCGAAATTCTTTTCCCATTCCTGTATCCGCTTCCGGTCGAGCTTGAAATGTCGAGACGTCTGGTGCACGTTTTTTCCGTTTTCACGATGCCATTGAATGACCTCGACTTTCTTGGCCACCGTGTAGGAATGCATGGGCATAGCTGACCAGGCGCAGCAAACACAAAACAAGAAATGGCGTGTAGCATGCGCATAGCAATCGGGCTGCAGGATTGAATTGGATGATGACGGTAGTCCTGCCCTCTCGTATCTTGCCCTTCATATCAGGTCGCCGTAGTTGGCTCTGCTCAAACCAGCAAGACCAAATATATATATATATATATATATATATATATATATATATATTAGAAAAACCCACGGAAACTTTATTCGTGAACTGCATGTGGCGGGCCACTGTTGCCGCACGTCGGCGCGGAGCGGTGACAGGTGAGGGGGCTTTCCCGGAATGGCGCGTATATTTGACATTAGCAGTGAAGTAGGGGGGGGGGGGGGGGCTTGCTCGGAATTTTACGGTATGAGTTGGATGGTTTAGCTACGTAATTTTCTTGTCCCATGTTCGTGTTATTTCGTTCCTTGATGTATGCATTTTCTGTATATTCACTGCTGCCTAGGCTCAAGCGAGTCTGCAGTATTGATAAATAAATTTCAAAACTGTAACAGTCTACCACACCACAAATATGGTGAATCCTAGTTCGAGACAAAATGCTGCTTTTGTTATTTTGGTCAACAGGTCCATGATTGCATTACTGAATGTTCAGGCTGTTGCACATGGCTGCAATGGCAGCTTACACTAACACAATACTCCCAGTCCTCTCACTATATTTTACAATTAAATCATGTTTTAAGCTAAATATGTGTAGTTTTCACAAACTTGATCATTGAGCAAGCATAAATATGTTGGGCAAATCAAAATGGTTTTTCTGCTGTTCTCTGATCTGATCTGGAATCACCATCAATACTTATTGAATGAAGTAAAAAATTATCTTTAGCGCTAGTTTCTTCTTTCATTCATTCGGCATTTTGTAATTACATTTTTGTTTTGAAGTGAAAGGTAACATGTCTTTTTTTTTTCTTTCTGCAGCCGTGAGACATTCCAGCTGCTCAGCGACTACGGATGGTGCGGTCACATCAAGGATACACCTGCTGTAACTCCTGTGCCTATGAGACAGATAAGCGTGATCGGAAGCACACACCACATTCTATACATGCCAGCGTCTATTTGAATGCCATTTGTGACCTTGGAGCTTCTGGCGAACATTCAAGCTGAAGAAGCACCTGCAACCCACACAGACAAGAGGCTGGTTGAGTGCCCTTTATGCCCTCAGAGCTTCTCACAAAAGGTTAATCTGAAGCAACACACACATCTACACAGGTGAGATGCCATTTCATTGTCCGTTATGCCCCTGGAGCTTCATAAAAACGTCCACACTGAAAAACCATGTGCGCATCCACACAGGCGAGAGACCATTTCAGTGCCCTGCCTGCCCTGAGAGCTTCTCACGAAAGAGTTCTCTGAACCAACACCTGCGCACACACACAGGTGAGAGGCCATTTCAGTGCCCTTCGTGCCCTCGGAGCTTCTCAGACAAGTCTGGACTAAAGAAGCACGTGCGCATCCACACAGGCGAGAGGCCATTTCCGTGCCCTTTATGTCCTCGGCGCTGCTCCCAAAAGAGTCATCTGAACCGACACCTGCGCACCCACACAGGCGACAGGCCATTTCAGTGCCCTGCATGCCCTCATACCTGCTCACAAAAGAGTCATCTGAACAAACACCTGCGCACCCACACAGGTGAGAGGCCATTTCAGTGTGCTTTGTGCCCTCAACGTTTCACCGACAAATCTACAATGAAGATTCATGTGCGCACCCACACAGGCGAGAGGCCATTTCAGTGTGCTTTGTGCCCTCAACGTTTCACCGAAAAATCTACACTGAAGAATCATGTGCGCACCCACACAGGTGAGAGGCCATTTCAGTGCCCTTCATGCCCTCAGAGCTTCTCACGAAATTCTACACTGAAGGATCACCTGCGCACCCACACAGGCGAGAGGCCATTTCAGTGCCCTGCATGCCCTCATAGCTGCTCGCGAAAGAGTCATCTAGACCAACACCTGCGCACCCACACAGGCGAGAGGCCATTTCAGTGTGCTTTGTGCCCTCAGAGTTCCTCAGACAAGTCGACATTGAAGAGTCACATGCGCACCCACACAGGCGAGAAGCCATATCAGTGCCCTTCATGCCCTCGGAGCTTCTCACGCAAGTCCATACTGAAGAATCACGAGCGCATCCACACATGCAAGATGTGATTTCATTGCCCTTCATGATCTCAAAGTTTCTCCCCAAAGAATACTTTGAATTGACACCCACACAGGCAATAAACCACTTCATTGCCCTTCATGCCCTCGAAGCTTCTCGAAAAAGGCTGTACTAAAGAAAGGCTCACCTGTGCATCCACAAGTGTGAGGCTGTTTCAGTGGTTTTCGTACTTTCACGAAGCTCGGTAATGTTTATGTCGCCTAGCCAGTACACACGAGAGATTGTTGAAGCAGAAAAAATTCAATGTTTGCAGTGTTCATCTGTAAAGGTCACTTTGGTGCGCCTTTGACAAAAGAAGTTGAGTTTCCCAAGTGCACTTGCTGCAGAGTAGTGCTGAGTTGTGAGACTTATTATTTGATCGTTTTTGTGTTTTTCTTAGTTTCTTCATAAAACCTCAGTTTATATTCTCATAATATTATTATTAATATTGTTATTTCTCTTAACCCTTTAACTGCCACTACCGAGATAACTCGTGAAACCACCCTCGCACACCCCCTGCTACTCCCGAGTGTACTCGTGTTGCTTTTTAATCTCACTCCCTGCCACTCCCGAGACAACTCGTGCAAAAAAAAATTGCATTCATGTCCCACCATCTATGGAGAGGTCACCTAAAGACATAGAACTTCTAAAATAAATTTTAGACAACAGATAGTGCGCATGTGTTTACACCTGCGTCACCTCGTCTCGGCAGTGTGCAGCAGCCATGGCGAGGCACCACGCCACGTGTGTCCGTGCTTTGACGGACGAAGAAATTCAATAACTGCTGATGAATTCTGAGAAAATATCTTCACATGCCCTGTGGAGTATCATGGTGCATTACTAGCGTGAAATTTCCACTGAACCAACGTGAAAAAATACCTGGCAGGGGGTGAAGAGCAGTCAGAAAAAAATCTGGCAGTGAAAGGGTTAATAAAATACTTGGATTAGCGTTTGTCTGTCTGGTTCCCTGTCCCCTGTGTCAGTTTCGCACTTCAACTCTGCTCAAGGATTACCATCTAGCTCACACCATATTTTTGCTGAGCTTTACACTCACATTTTGTTGCCTGTAGGTTCTATACGTGTGCGAATCTTTGGAGGTCTTGTCATTAATATGTGTAAGTTTTATTTCTTGCATATAAGCGCTTCTTTACTGCATTCAAGTATTTACCTGCTAATTACAAAATCAGTTCTGTAGGTCTGTTTCAGCATACTATATACATCACTGTTTTGTGAATGCGTATTGTTAATTGTTGATATTTCAGTGCTTCCACTAATAGCGTGTGATCATTCACTTCATTACGGTTTTATGTGCTGAATGTTTCAAGATAAAGATGGCACTTGTAAAGTTGTTTATTGCCATTTAATGCAGTTATCACAAATTTTGTTCAATAATTGAAATCATTACACAAATGCTGTTATGTGCATTTTTCATTCCTAGTATGCAAAGAATTTGCTAAAGCTGTGATTAACTGATGTTCTCAAAATGTCGCCCACGTACCACACATAATATGCTCCTTATTCACTCAGAATGTTAACTTTGTGATACATTTAGTTCTTTCATGACATTGGGCAAGCTTCCCGCATCGTTTGTAAAATACACTTGTGACGCTTTCGGTACATGCCACTTATAGCAAGGCCGCCATTGTCTCCAAATTTATAATTGCTCGCGCCTTCAGTTCTTTCGGAGCAGCGGGGAAAATTGACAGGGCTTTAAGGTATGTTCGATTCGCCTGCACCACCTGAACCAGTTGAGGTACTGCACCCTTCCATTCGTTTCAGGAGGCGCTCACTGAACCAAACTGTTTGTTTCAAAAGGCTGGTTCACAATTTTGCTGCACCCACTTCACTGTCGGTGACGCCTTTGTGCAGGCGTACACGTGCGAAGCAGCAGCGCAGCAGATGACACAGCACACGGGGGCGAGTGCCGTTAAAAGCCCGCCTATGCACGTGTGGTGTATCTATGCAAGTGTGGTGTGTATTAAGGCCTTGGAAGCCGATCATACGTGCAATTCAGGACCTCTCAAACTTACACACATTGTGCACATTAGTCAGACATAACGCCTGCACCGTATCTGCACATTGGCATTTAGTTCCGAGTGTCGCACTGTGCCTGCACCTCAGAAATCGAGCTGTGCAATTGCTGAGCTTCTCTTGAGCCACTGTGAACCAGCTCACAGTGGTGCAGGCGAATCGAACGGACCTTTAATAACGCCTCTGCACAGGAAAACAAATAAAGGTTTAGAAATTGGCATTTATCCATTACTTACCCAACACACTTTGAAACATTTCTGTGCATTGCTGCTAACATTTCCATTATTGCCTTGAAGTACAACTTAGTTATAAGCAGCGTACTTGAAGAAACACAGACACGAAAAAGTGATGCAAAAAAAATTGAGCTTTGTAGGTGCCCTGATTCTTTTCTGTGCTTGTTTTGTTTGAGTGTACTGTTAACAACTAAGTTATAAATTATCAATTGGCCCATCAGTCCCCCCTAGAGGGACACTAATGAGAAACACTAAATCATTTTAGATTGATAAAGCCTCTAAATAACTTATTCGTTATTCCGTGTTAATACATTAACTATTATAAATGTGGTGGTATATATTGTATATTTGCTTGTTTGCACTAAACGAATTTAGATTTCCCTTTTTGAAGAGAAGGTTTTGTGTGGCGACCCAAGATCTTTTGGGTTTTGCGGGATCTGGGTATGTGGCTGCCACTTTCATTAAAATTAGACAATTTGAGACCGCTAACTGCAAGTACGACAATGAAAAAGGCTTCAACTTGAAGTTTGGAACTTAAATAATGCACCGAGTTAGTATAGAGCCACTTATGAAACATTGTGTAATTAGTGCTAGAAGGCCGAAATTAAACCCAGATGCACTCATTCATTTCTAACTGCGTGTGCATAAATCCGGAACTGGAAGTGTGGCTTTGCTGAACGTACCAGGGCTATTTTTTTTACCTACATTGGCTACACGAGTGTAGCTAGTGTAGGAGGTCGCCATTTTTTTTTACTTGTAGAAAAGTGTAGCGCCGCCCACGTACACGAAGCCATTTTTTATAGCTGTAGTGTAGCATGCAAATGGATTTCTACTTGGCATTTTCGTTCAGTGTAGGCAGCGGATGACAAACAAGCAGGTTGGCATTGCAAATGCGTAGCGTGATTTTGTCTGCGACTATCGGTACTGATCTCGCAACAATAGTGAATATTCACTGCAAGGAGGGTAGCGAAGTTGGGCGTCACCATGTGTCACAGACGATGGTGGGCTAACCTTCCGTGAGGATAAAATCTTGCATATGAATGCTGCAGTTTGTTTCAGACTCACTATATTATACGCATTGAAGTTGTCTTCATGCACTGCGCATTCGCTATCCATTTCGCTGCAGTTTCTCTGGATTTACTGATATAAGGAAACTCGTACATTGGCGCTTAGTTTCAGGCAAGGGCATATAGGCAGCCAGTAAGTGCGAAGTGCGGAGTAAGACACTTTTTGTCTGCCAATGCACAAGACGATGCTCTGTCTGCTCTGATTGGCTACTGCCCAGTGAGTTAAGTGCGTAGCGTACGTAGTCAGCCTTTTCCCGGCACTACACTCATCTACACGAGCCTGCACTAAGTGCAGGTAAAAAAAAAACGCCTTAATATGGGCCTATCCCATGTAACTCAAGGCTAGCTAGACATGTAACATGAACTCAAGATAAACATGAGACATGTAACTCAAGGCTAGATAAAAACTCGTCAGACGTGACAATCATTCCTTGTGACAACCCTGAAAATACTGCAGTCTTAAAAATGTGGGCTGATGTCAATAGTAGTGCAGTCTAAACCACATCACACGCTCCTCCTGGAGAGTAGGCCTGGTCTCTACTACGGTCCCTACTGCTCCCCCAGAAAATCAGTGATCTTATTTTTAAGGTAGAGCGCCGTAAAGCGCAAGAAAGGTATAATCCACCATGACTTCGTCGTCACGAGCGCCACTGGCGAGACGAAGTCTGTCCTACGCACCTTTAGCTTCTGGGATTTGTGTACGTTTGATGTTCCTTTACACAGCAATCACCAAATGGGGCATCAGTGCCCACTGCTTCACCTGGTTCACCGCACCAGCAGGCAGCGTCGGAGCGTAAACTAACTCGTGCATGGGCATGGCCAGCGCACAATCTCACTCTACAATGCTGGCACGTGTAGGAACAGCACATACAAAATGAGTAAAGAAACTTCTCCATAGTACCTCGGCAGAGTCTGTAGTATTCGTTTTATGTGGGAAATAATGCTTAGTAACGCAACAGCATGAAGGGCCCGTGTCGGAGAAGATTCGGCATAAGCATCAACGTCCGTAGCATCCGTGGCAGAGAAATTAGTCCCGAACCACCCCGACCATACAGGTCCGCCCTCCGCGTGGCGCAATGTGTGAGACAAAATTTAATTTCTTAAAGTAAACTCCGTCAGAAAAATAGTAAGTATAACTTAACCACAACCTACAGACATGATAGCGTCTGATTGTAATTGAATATACGAGAAAAAAGCCTGATAAGCAGACAGGCATCTTTGAATGCTATCGCGTTCCATTCTTAAAGGTGAAGCGTTAGCGTCCTCCGATTCTGATGGTGCGTGCTCAAACAAGCAACGCTCACGCAGAAATTTTTTTTCTGCAGCCCAATATAGAGCATGGCGCAGCGTCGGGAAAGTGGCAGATAAAGATTAGAGGAAGGGAGGAGAAGGAGAAGCAGCAGGAGTCTCGTCAGATCATGGAGGAGGCCTGTGATGAAGGCAGTGGTTGGGGGGATGTGGGTGCTTAGAGAACCTGCATGAACATCCGGGCATCGATGCGAGAGCAAAACGCTATCATCCAGGCAACCAGTCAAAACGTAAGAAAATGTGGTCTCTGGCCCCCAGATCCTCGTGCAGGACTGCATTACATACGCTAGTTACTTACCTGCCCAAACACGTTACAAAAAATATTGCTTCCCATTCTCCTGATGTATGTTCATAGTGTCAATCAAGCTATAACTTCTTGTATGCTGAAATTTAATTTGTCATTTCCAATAGTGACGTTCAAAAGGCAGATACAGTGCACCATACACTTGATTGTGATATTTGGCGCTGAGACAGGTTGCCTGACTCTTTCAAACGCCAGCGGTCCGTGAGTTACGTGGCACGGGTTTTGCGCCATCTCCTTCGAGAGATGGCACACACTGCGTGACCAGCGCCGGAGCACTGTGGATGGTTGTTCGGCCAAGACGAGACTTGAAATGGGGTTCAGTGCAAAACAGGTTTATTTCGGCTCAGTAAGCTTTCAGGACTTTGTTGCGGCACCAATCTGCTTTGCCAGTAGCTATTTCATGCTTGCATCTACTCTCGATTACGGTAGAGCTGGCAATATATATATGTATATAATATGGTCCTTTTCATTTAAATACACGTCCTGCAAGAATATATATGTAGAAATCGATAGGCGGGAGCCACAGAGCTAGTGAAACAGAAGTGAAGCAGGTACGTCTGACGTATCTTTAGTT